>NC_037542.1:3958611-3969758 GCF_001531365.2 Cynara cardunculus var. scolymus | reverse complement strand
ATATATGAAACAACTTCATCAAAAAAAGTATTATATGAAACAATTTCACAAGATTAAACAATTTCATGAAAAAATTTCATAAGATTAAACAATGAAATCAACAGATGAAGGTGGTTTGCACGGTTTATACAAATGAGGGCGGTTTTCATATGATCACTCCTCTATATATATATATATATATATGTGGTAAGTACGAGTATCAAACCAAGGAGTATCACAATGACTACTCTCACTATTAACTGGATCGCCAAATTGGATGATTGATAGAATAACTAAAGAACTAACTTCTGAAAATCTTAACAAAGCAAGTAGATGCATACTTGGAAACTTAATAGGAGGAAAAACAGTTGGGAGTTGAAATCCTAATGATTTCCACAAAGAACACTTCAGTCATAATTATTATCTAGTAACTCAATTTAATTAAGTATAAGGTTCCACAAAGCTTACTCAATCTTAACTAGTATATCTCTATCCATGTTCTCACTTCAGGCAGATAAATCAAATTCTAATTATAATTTACTTTTCTTAAATTTATTAATGGCAAATGAATCAATTGCTAGTTGATTAGGCTTGTAGGTTCCCAGATGATCTAAGATGCAATATAATCAACACAAAATAGTAGAAATCACAATAAAAGAACATATATTGGAGCTTGAAGTCATATGTCACTGATGTCAAAGGGTTACAAGCTTACAGAGAGTATTTCTAGAGAGAGAAAATACAATACAAAACAAATTCGATAAGATTGGAAAGATAACTAACTCTCTAAAAACAAACAATATTTGCACAAAGTTTTTCAATGTTTATGTTTTGAGTTTTTCTAGACTCCAAATGTTTCATGTCCAAAAGAATTATAGAAGTCAGTGTAATGGTGCTGGACAATAGCCTTCTTTGCAGTCAATTTTTTTCCCCGGAAATCATGGGTTGAACTTGATCGCACATTATAGACCAGTGTGTTAGCTTTCTAGTGTGTTAGCTTCTAGCCTTTAAAGCTTTTAATCCTTAAAGAGGGTTTGGATATGAAGCACAATCTTTCAAGCGCCACCTGAACATGATGCTCTCTTGAATAAATCATCCAGAAATGACCAAGCAACGCTTGGTAAGATTTAGAGGCTCTAGATTACAGCGAATATTTCTTCCCGGCAATCTAGAGCCTATGAATCTTAACAAGCACTACTTGATCATTTCTGGAAGATTTCTTCAAGAGAGCATCAGGTTCAAGGGGCGCTTGAAAGATTATGTTTCATGTCTAGATCTTTTCTGAAGATTCTAAGATTTGAAGGTCAGAAGTAGCAAACCTTTTTATCTATAGGTTCTGAAGACCTCTGGACAAGCTTCCCAAAGCCAGAGCTACTTCTTGATCAACATATCAGAGGGTACCATGGACTTAGTTGGAATTTTATGCAGATGAAGTCTAGCCTAGCTCTGACTTAACCGATTGAAGAAACCTTAGAGGTAGCAACCCTATGCCAGAGGCTCTGATCTCCTCTGGACTAGCATCCCACATATAGTCTACATTGTAATTGAATTTCAAAGGGCGCCAAGACTTAGATAGTTATGCTGGAATGATGTTGTTACATCAAGGGGAAGCTACGTGATTGTCATAACTTGGGGAGCTCCAAGTATTAAAAGTAAAACGGGATGATAATTTTTGACGTAGAAGTTATTTTCATTTTATTGTTTTCCTTTTAACACTTAGGGGAGATTGTTAGTCCCAATTTTAGTGTTAAATGTGTGAAAAAAAACTTAGGCGTGAAATAGGAAAACTAATATACTTTATATTTCCCTATAAGTACGAGTCCCCTTTCCTATTTGTACTTAGTGAATGTGAGTTGTATTAACAATCTCAATGAATTGATGACAAATCATCGTTGAAGACCTCCATAGATACTTAATTTGAATGTTTAGTTGAAAAGGTTAAGTACTTGGATGATTCAATTAACCTGGTATGTAATAAAGTGAAGAAAGTGAGAAATCTAAGAAAGTGAACATAGAATATTTGAATGTGATCATATCTTCAATGCCCAAGTCTAAAGACTCAATGTTTCCAATAGTTCCATCTTCAACAGATGAATCTGCTCAAAATCCCATTCTATCCATGCCAAAAGCCTACTTGTACAAGCCTTCAACTATTGAAATATATGTAAGTGATGTGCAATTTGGGGAGGTTCAAAAGCAAGTCAACACTCTTGAAGAAATAATTATGGGATTGAGAGATGACTTGGCCAAATATCATTCAGAATCTTGAGAAGTTCAGTCTAAAGCTAATAAAAGGAAACATGATGACTTTAATGACTCAGATCATAATGAGGGGGAGAAGAGATAAAAGTTGAATACTCTTGATGATGTTGGGATTAGAATTGAAGAAATTGTTGATCCAAGTTAAAAGCAGACATGGAATGTTAATGATAATCATGGTGTTCAGAAAAATGTTCAGATGAATAAAGGTGAATCTGAGGATTCAGAAAAGCTCAGTTCAAATGAAATGGTAGGATTATGTTATAGTATATATAGAAGTTAGTTAGAAGTTGTTAGATACTCTTTTACATTCTTACACACAAATTGTAGATTTCTTTCTCAAGATACATTTGTACTCATATTGTTCATAATAAATACAATATACATGATGACTTTATTGATCAAATACTGTTCTTAATCATTTCTCTATATTCTTTACATTCTTGATTGCAATTCAGTTTATGGGATTAACAAGTTGTCAATCTTAATTTTTAGAGTTTAAACAACAAAAGGATGAGTTCTTATATTTGGTTTAGATTGGCTTATTTTAGAGTAGAAGGGTTCATGAACTAAGGTCTGTTGTTGGTGATTTATTTGTATTTCAAAAGTCCATGAATTTAAAGATATTATTTGATATTGTTGTACATGATCCTATGACTGATATTGAAGAAAGATTGTTTGGTCATCTTCCTTGGTTCACAAGGACAACATATGATCCTATTATTGAAGAAAGATTGTTTGGTTATCTTCCAACATATGATCTAATATGCACTTCTTTCAAAGGCCGTTCAATCCAATAATATTGTAGAAAACTGTTGTTGTAACAATTTCACTTAAAGCTACAACAATAGTCTATTGCACTCTATTTGCTGAAATTCCAACATTATCTTGCACCTATACTATTTTTAATTTCGGTTACATTTATGTATTTGGTTGCCTACATTCTCTCAAGAATATTGCTTCCATTTTGTCTCTTGGAATCTCATTTTAATCTTGACATTTGTGACACTTTGACTTTAGAATCTCTAAGGATCAATATTTGGTATTACTTACCATTACTACTTTTTTTAAACGATACTAGTGAGCGATGTATACTTGCATGATTTACCAGTTGTTACAAACTTTTTGGAGGTTATATTTCCACACACTAACCTCCTTCAATTTTTTTTGACTTATCTCCAAAAGAGTTTTTGGGAAAGAAAGGATGTTCCAGCACATACTCCATTATCCAGATCTCTTGCAAGTTATGTGCCTTTTCTGAAAAAACACGAAATACTTGCAAAGATCCAAATTGAACAATAGGTCAACCTATCTAGGAACCTTATTCGCAGATAAGGAAAATCTATAGATGCAAATGATGTAAACTTTTAATACATTCAAATTTCTTTTCTTGCATCAGTTAAGAAAGCTAAGAGGTTTTAGGAAGAGTCAAATATATGACAGGACCACCTCAATCATCAACTATTCTCTTATGTTTATTCTCTTTCTCCTAAATATATCGAGAAAACTATGTTGCTTCCAACATGTTGTGTTATTGGTCCCTTGCCATCACTTCATATGAAATTTTGATTCTCATCATCTCTATCTTTGTGTTTGTGTGATAGGGTGCTGAAGGAGCGTGATAGAGTGTTTGAGGATGCATGAGTGCAAAGTGTTTGTTGGTTTCCTGAACAAGCATGCATCAAAAGCCGATATTACGAAAGTATGCTTCAAACTGAAACTTTTACCTGCTTATATGGATGCACACTGATAATACACTTCGAACTGGAATTTTTACGAGCTTATATGGATGCACACTGATACTATTTTGAGAATTTATTGCTACATAGTGATACCGACAAGATTAAACTGAACTTTTTGTCTTATATGATTAGCCTGATACATGTAGGCAATAGTGCAATACTATAGTTTAGCAACTATAATTGGTATGTTGGACTTGGTTAACACGTTCATTACCAATAAAATTTAGTTTTCTTTTACTCAAACAAAATTATAGAACATATTGTTTAAAGTCTTAAAATCAACCATTTAAGATTGATGCATATTCCTTAAAATCTCAATACATATTTATTGTTACAAGTACATGCTTATCCCTATTAATAGGCATTTATCCCTACAAATGCCAAAATAAATATACATTGGCTTCATAAATAACTCTTTTGGTGAAGAATTACATTAAATGTTTCATTTTCCATTTTTAAGAAAAAGATTGATTACCTATAACCTCTTCTGACCCGACATGAAACCCGCCCCATAGGAATCACTTGTGAGTAGACATTCAGAACTTATTGAGTGACTAAGGCTGAGGGTAACTGACGGATTCAAGCCTGTTTTCCACATGTGGTGTATTAGAGCAAAATTGTTGTACCTTTTTGCCAACTGAGCTACACATGAGCTTTTTATTTTCCATTTACAATAACTTTCACACCATGCTAATCTGGTGCATTGTACGAGCACACTACTAGTACAAATATATATATATATATATATATATATATATATATTAGAGGTTTATTTTGCAAACCATCCATTTCATACAAACCTTACAAACTAATCACATCCATCCATTTTTTTGATGAAAAACCAAGATTGAAACAAACTAAATAAGTAAAGTAAAAAAGATAAAAGAAAAAAAGAATTCATATTGGAGACACGAAAGGGCAAAACAGGGAAAAACATATTCTATGAATCCGTTTCATTATATGAACCTGATACAATCATATATGACCAATGAACCCGTTTCATTACAAATTGTTATATATACTTATGAATATAAACTTGTTTCATTACAACTGTTATACATATGAACATGATGCAATCATATATGACCATGTTTCATTGAACAATTTGAGCATATTTCATTGGAAATTATCCTGTTTCATTGATGTTACCAAGTATCCATTAAAAATTTATCAGTTTCAAGATTATTATACAAACAAATTGATTGATCATTTCCTTAAAAAACCTCTAATCTATATAATCTTCTCGATTTAAACAGAATCAAAATATTACTAAAATTATCTATTATAAAGTCAAAGGACAATAATACCCTTATGAATTAAAAATAAAGAAAATTAAATGAAATTATGCTATTTGTTGATGCTAGTTTGTATAAAAGGGAGTGGTTTTGTATTTGATCGCTCCCCCCCCCTCTCTCTCTATATATATATATATATATGTGTGTGTGTGTGTGTGTATATATATATATATGGGCAGGTTTAAACGAGAAATATGTCATTAATATACAAAATAATGTATGATTTACATACAAAATCATACATGATCCTGACGACTTTGCCCTGCGACTTTAGTGGCTTCAAAAGTCGTCCGTTTCCATTTTGATATAAAATCACATATGATTTTGTATATTAACGATTTTTTTCTTGTTTTATTAAATAATTAACGTTCTCGTTTGAATCTTACTCTCTCTCTCTCTCTCTTTATATATATATATATATATATATATATATATATAACTGACTTAGAGAAGTAAGATTCTTTATTCATGGAATATTAATTTGATTAATTGTACTCGATGACACCGAACAATACGAGAATTGAGAAGTATGACTTCAATTTTAACTGTAACGCAACTGTTTCTAACTGTCAACTGTTTCTGATTGTTAACAAATACCAAATTTCGGTTATTTAAGTCTTGTTTTCAAGTTTCGTTTCCAATGGATTCAACATAATTAGCATTCATAGAAGATTAAAATGGGGTTTTTGAATTGGTAGGAACATATATACGTTGGTGCTTGTAGCATACATATATAGTAGGGGTGTTTAGGTCATTTAATCCAGAGAACAATTAAACTGCATACACACATGTTAATGGAGACACCAGAATCTCAGCCATTACCATGCATATTTGATTCCTTTCTTTCCATAAAGACAAAGAAACTAACATGATGCACTTATCAAGGCTGCAAAAACCTTTAATTATGAGAACTACCATCATAAGATTTCAGAAGCTCCTTCATTTCCTAATATCCCATGGTCATGGTCCCACATTGATCCCTAATATTTTATTTGAAAAAGTAAACAAACTGAGAGATTACTTTTGAAGAGATTTTTGAACTCATAACTTGTAGAGATTCAATGTACCACACCAAAGAAGCTTAACCTTTAAATAAGTCAATTCTTGTGGTTGTGCATGATTGGTTTGAGCTTGACTCCAAATGTTAAAAGTACCAAGAGGTCTCAGGTTCAAATCCAATGATGAATAAAAACTCCCTTGTGGAGGTTCAAATACGGTGACTCCGGGCTATATGCAAAGCAGATGGTCGTCCTGGGATTAGTCGACTCGCATAGCGGGTTGAATATCCAAGTTAATCAAAAAATAAAAAACATTTAAATAAGTCGAATCATTGGAATAAAATTGGTTTTTAATAGGAAGCATAAATAGTCTTTTAACACCTTATAGAACTTGAGTTTATAAGATAAAAGCAAAACACGTCTACATATATAAGTGTTACAATAGTTTTATAGGATATTTTTGGGTGTTTCAATAAATATTTTAGGACGTTTATAAACTAAAATGTCAAATTAGCTATTTTATATATAATGTCAAATTAGCTATTTTATATATACAATACTATTTGAAAAAGTGTCCAATAAAAACATTGGTTTACAGGGCACTCTCTTATAAAACAGTAAAATAGTTAATATGACACTTTATTTTAAAAGAGTCATATAAACTTATTGTAACACTTTTAAATATGACGTTTTATAGTTTTGTGAGATACACTTTTGAGTTTTATAAATCCAATTTTATGGTAGTGAAAAGGAAGAGGATGTGGACAGATATATTACACAGTAGTTACTTCAATACTTTTTTTTTCTTTTTTTATAGCAGAATGCAAAGACATGAATGGAATCATATATAAACACACATACATTTAAGATAGCAGAAAAAGGATAAAAAAAGAAAGTGAGGTTTGCTTGGAAATACTACTAGTCTCCTTCGGCTTCTGTTACTGCTGAGGACATGTAACTCAGGCCGATAGAAGAAGTCTCATCGGCTGTGGTGGTTGAAGCTTTATTACTAACTGCTTGGAACCGTTGCTTACAACAATGACAAGTGATCTCTAAAATGGCTGAATTGACTTTCTTTGTAACTTGTTCTTGCTGAAGTTTAGCCCTTTCCAACTCAACTTGAGCTTGTTGTCTGATTCTTTTGGCCTTTGCAAATTCCAACTCTGCCATTTCAATCTGTCTCTTTGCTTTTTGCCTAGACTCTTCTGCAAATGCCATTTCAGCCATAGCCATCTTCAGTTTTTCTTCTTCGTTACGGAAGCTAATTCTGCTCCCAATCGAGAGCTTCAAATGGGTTTGATTATTGTTGTTTTCTTCAAATAATGATGATGAGGATGGTGGTAAGAGCTGAAGTTCTAAATTGTTGTGTGTGTCTTCTTGAGCTTGTAAATGTAGAAGCTCCGGATGAGGTTGAATTTGTTGGATTCTTGGAAACGCTCGGGTGGCATTAAAATTTGTTTCGCTTGAAAGACTATTACTTGATGCGGTAGGAGGCGAGCATGTCCGCCTGAACGCTGGCAAATCCGGGTGAACATGCCGAACCACGCAAGCGTCTTGGTGTTCGATGAAACTCTCAACTCTACGATAACAAACGAACGGTTCGGTTATTCATTTGAAATTACATAAGAATTAGATAGATGGGATCATTTCGTGTAGGGCTACCAACAAGCACACAATAACATATAGCAGATGGGTTTTTATGGTTATGAATTTGTACTGTTGACGATTAATTAATATTAAACAAATCCAATAAAATAAGAGAAATAATTGGACACTCCAACGTTTGATCTGTGTCTTCTATTAAAGAACCAATGTTTGGAGAAAAAGATCGAATAAAATCCTATAAATCTTCGAACTTTAAATTATATAAGCAAAAACATGAGATCATAGATCCTGGGAATTTGTTCTCATAGTGTTATTGTATATTGCAGATAGTCAAACTGCAATAATATGGATGCAGACACACACTTTCATACACCGAAGATCGCCAGAGACCCAAAAACATTGAATATTATAAGGCCATTTATTGATTAATTAATCCTTCATAGTACAGACTTTCAGATAAGAAACGATTATAATTAGGAATTTTGGGTTCTTATTTGAATGTTGCTGAAGTGTATGCATTAAGATACCGAAACCCAAGTGGAGATCAGTGTAAAAGAAGGGCCAAGAACGCTACTAACCTGGAAAAAACTCGACCACAATCACAAGAATGGCCTCTAGTGCCACAAGTTTTGAGATGAGCTTTGTAATCAGATTGAACAGCATAACCCTTTGAGCACTTCTCACAAACCCACTGTTTATTGTTACTGTGTTTCCTGCGGAAGTGTTTCTTGATTCCGACTAGATCACCAAGGGCGTGGCAAGGATCATGGTGCAAGCAGCTGGGCTCTGGGCACACGAAAACCCTCTTCTTCACTTCTGGAGAGTCCCTCTTCAACAACTTCCATGGCACCTTGTGCCGCCTCCTGTGCATCTGCAGATTCTGATCCCTTTGAAACCCTTGGTTACAGATCTCACAAACGTACCGGTCTGACTCCAGCAAGGTCTTGGGGGACAACGACACAACCTCGGCATCTGGATCTGAAAATACAATCAAATATCCGAATTAAAATTAGTCATCAGAAAACGTTCTATATACCCTTTAACACCAGATTAATATCAATGGATTCGTTTACTGAGCAAATCTGGATACCTGGAGTACCAGCTGGACGTCGTTTTCTTTTGCTGGACAGACCATGATCAGGAGAAGGGAAAGGATCAGATGACGAAGGACCAGTTGCAACAGTGAGGTGATGGTGGGGGTGGTTGGTGTCTAACATATGGTGTATGGTGGGTTTTAGTGATTATATCTTTATCTTACAGATGAAGCTCCGAAACCATCAAAATGGTTTGATTCAGTACAGAAGCTGAAGTGGGCGTAGTTGTTCGTATCAGCTTTATTCAAGAGAGAGAGAGAGAGAGAGAGAGAGAGATGAGAAGGGAAAAAGCAGGTTGCTTTGTGAAATCAACTTTCTTCTTTTAAGCTTTAAAACCTTTTAGCTTTTTCAATGAACTTTCTTTGCTTTTCTCTCATTGACCCCTCACCTTGAGCAGGTTAACAATGCAGCTTAAAAAGCTACAAACACACACACACACACACACACACTAACTGTGGGGTTTGGAGAGAGTGAAAGTCTTAATTCCAGTAAAGGGATGTAGATCGACACATGGATTTATAGCAAACTTAAAGTTCCTTTCTAGCTATTTGGTCGAAATTGATAAAGTTTGTTTGTTCTCTTCAAGGCAGAAGATAGATGTACCTACATCTCTTCACATTTTACACGCTAATACCCATTCAGACTTAATTTTGATCTGTTCAGAATTAATCTGTTACGTGTTGAAGGTGGTGCTTAATGTAATACAGACAATTAATTAGGTTACATGTAATAGAAGATGATGAAAAAAATGAACTGTAAACTAAATTGTCATTGTTGGCTAAAACCCTAATTATGTGCATTAAATCTAATAAACTAGTTAGGGTCAGGGTTTTAGAAACCACATAAAAAAAAGAGTCGCACCACAGCAAAAAGTGTTTTCTATTAAGGTTTAACCGTTTTGATAAAGTACTTAATTAAACGTTAAAGTTTATAAATCATTTGAAACAAAATCAAATAAACCAAGTATTTCTAAATCGGAAGTGGGTATTGAGCGGTTGGATATATGCAAACGTGGCTTTGTTTTGAAAAGTAAAACGACGGTTTTCGTGAAATCTCGTGCCTTGCAAAAACTGTGATTGTTATCTTTATAAAATCAGTAATTGTACGTCTTATACAAATGCATTACAATAAATTGTGAAGTTGGAATTAGAGCATCTTGAATTATTTCTCTAAAATGGAGGATAAAAAATCAAAATAATCTTCAAAGAGATGTTTCATTCAACTCCAACAAATACTCTATTTTGTAGATTACAAAATTGGTTATATTATTATAATATTAAATAAATTTAATAAAATATTATTTCTCTCATATATATATATATATATAGAGAGAGAGAGAGAGAGAGAGAGAGAGAGAGAGAGAGAGGGGGACCTTCTTTTAACAACCCATGAAATTGTGATAACCTTGAGAACTTGTGCATCATGTATTATTAGATATGATTTTTTCCATCTAAGACTATAAAATTGATTAACGCATATTTATTTCACAATGTGTTTGTTTCACATGTACTCGGTTCACGTTGTGAAACTTTTTGGAGTGTTTGTGAAATACAGGCTTAATTATTTGAAAACCTATAATAATCTTGAGAATTTGTGCATCATGTGTTATTTTATATGATTTTTTCTTATCTAAGCATAGTCTTTAATGTATTGATTAACATAGAATTGTTTCACAGTGTGTTTGTTTCATACGTACCCAATTCAAATATGAAACTTTTTTATGTATATTTTGTGTTTCACAAACACTCCAAAAAGTTTCACAATGTGAACTAAGTACATGTGAAACAAATACATCGTGAAATAATATATGTTAATCAATTTTATAGTATTAAATGGGAAAAAAATCATATCTAATAACAAATGATGCACAAGTTGTCAAGGTTATTACAATTTCATAGGTTTTTAAATAATTAATTCCTTATATATATATATATATATATATATATATATATATACTAGAAGGGTATTCGTGCAATACAACGAGATACATCTTGATTTTAATATTTTATTTTATTCTTTCTATGCTATAATATGGTTTTATGTGATTTTGAAAAAACAATGATATTTTTATTTTTGAATAAAATATAAATTTGCAAATATCATAAAATTTTGACAAAAATATATCGATATTAGTATCAAATTAATTATTTAAAATTCCTATTTTTATGTAATTTT
>NC_037542.1:3938770-3957916 GCF_001531365.2 Cynara cardunculus var. scolymus | reverse complement strand
AGGAGAGAGGAGAGTTTTAAAATACCAAAAATATCCTTGCATTAAGATTTTAATTTAAAATTACCAAATTTATAAATTTCCTAATTTATCTATTGACTTGTGGTTAATATTGGTTCTCACAGTTACCACAAACAACTCAGTTCTTCCTTGAATAGGCCCCTATATATATATATATATATATATATATTTTTATTTAATGGCATCTTACTTGGTGGGATAATTATTCTTTTTCTTTCTTAAGCAATGATTTTTAAAGAGTTATCTTCTTTTGTTTTTTTCATTTTGAAGAATCGGTAGGAGCAAAAAATTGGCTTGAAATACCCAAAATCTCAATTTTTTCTAATTCAGAAAATTCATTAGAAATATTCTACTATTTATCCAACTTCGTTTTAATAGCAACTAAGTATATAATTTGTTAGGCGGAGTCGTCTAAAAAACTTATCGTAATGATTTTGCAACACATAAAGTTAGTTGTTGATTATATAAACTTTAAAGTTTCGTTAGTTATTCTAGTTTAACGGTTGAACGTCTTCAAAATTCTCATCTTCAGATAATACGTCTTATCAACTATTTTAAGTATCATATCAGTTAACTGAAAATATAGAAACTTACGTACTTATTACAAAATAAAAATTTTATATGAATCTTTGTGCATTTTCGACACTGATGCTGTAATAGAAATTTTAATGATTTAGAAAAGTTTAATGCTCCAACGACTATTCTATATGGTATAGTGATATAGGAAAAAGAAATAGTGTTTAAATTATTCCCCATCAATAACATATATTAGAAATAATGTATGAGAGAGAGAAATAATAATATTTTATTCAATGTAATAAAGAAGTGATCTTAACTCTTTATCTGGTCACTATTTACGACTTTAACTGTGAAATACCGGATAATTTATTGCATGAATATGCGGAAGATAAAGAGGTAGTTTCGTAACTTTTACAAGTGAGCGGCAAACGAGTTCATATGTGAACCTGTGTGATTCATATATGAACTATATGTTCATATGCGAACCCGTTAATTAGTTTACATGTGAATCAGTTAATTAGTTTATATGTGAATCGGTTAATTAGTTCATATGTAAATTAGTTAATTAGTTCAAATATGAATCACATATTCATATGTAATCAGTTAAAATAGTTCATATGTGAATTACACAGGTTTACATATGAATATGTAATTCATAGGTGAATCACACGGTTCACATATGAACTCATTTGCCAATTTTTTTTATAAAAGTTACGAAACTACCCTCTCTATTTTTTTTTTCATAGCCATAAAATTTAACTAGTTTAATCTACAAATTCTTCACCAGTCAAATTCAATCTTGATCATCTTCTTTATTTCTTAAAATAACATATGCCAATTAAAGTCATTGTTAAAAGTGAATGTAATTTTCTTTAAAAAAACTTCCCCTTTTCTTATGATACTGTATTTTTATATGAACCCGTTTAATTCACATGTGAATCAGTGAAATCAAAAGCTACCATCTACACATGAAAGAAAACAGAAAGATAGAAGAAAGGCAATGACTCGAAACTTGAGCCAACAAGAAGACACAGGAAACCAAAAAACATCCCCACCTTATGAAAAAAAACAAACCCCAGTGTCATTTATTGATATTTTCATTTGTTAAAATGTACATATTTGCATGAATTAATGCAGGCCACGTGACTTCTACTTCTTCTCACGTGACCTCTCTCTCTTTATTTTCCTTCACTGTTAAGTTGAAAAAGTGATCCAATTGTCAAAAGTAACCCCTTCTACTCCTACTGTTACAAAGCAAAAGTGGAAATGATCACGCACTGGAATACTAAGCTGATGGAATTGTCGCAATGAAGAAAGGGAAACACGGCAAAAGGGCCTTTAGGTCAATAACTCTTAGGGACCGTTTATCAAATATATACCCGATAAGTGTTTACCGGTAAAATTAATGCTATTATGTACTTATCGGATAGCATTTTAGTCCACTAAAACGACATAGTATACAACAATTTACCTGCTAAGCGCTTACCGTGGTAAGAGTCGTCGCCCTCACTTACTGGATAAGACTCTTGGTCCTTGTCTCGCTCTTACCGGGTAAGATTCTTGGTCTTTACCATATTCATGTGGTGAGGTAATGTTACTTGGTAAACGCTTATCTGGGTAAGCGTTTGGTAAACGGCCCCTTAGTTATTTTTACTATATCTTTTTAAAGGTTGTTAATTTTTTTATTGATAAATGAGGGGCATTTTCGTTCTTTTATTAAAATTCTTTTTGTCATTTACTCAGTCAAAGACCATAGAGACTAATCGTAAAATCAATTTGGATTGGGTAAAGACAAATTCGATAAAACAACAAAAATGTCCATCATTTATGGGACTTTTTAATGACGGTTAGAGAAATGGACCAAATCTCACCAAGACAATTACGCTCCATTACAACGACAAAATTCGTCGCTAATGCTCCAATTATCGTCACTATAGATCTATTGCGACGATACACTGTAAAGTATGGCACTATTGGCTCGTTGCTATAGCTCCCTATAGCGATAACATATCGTTGCAGCAGTTAAAAAATAAAAAAATGATTTTTTATCTATTGCGACGACTTGTCATCGCTATAAGTCAAGGATAAAAAATTAATTATATATCAACTGCAACGACATGTCGTCGCTATAGATCAAAAATAAAAAAAATAAATTATATACACACCGCAATGATAGGTCGTCGCTAAAGGTACAAAACCAGCTCTTAATTTCCGATTTTCAGTACCAAATTTAAATTGTTCTCATCCCACTAAAATTGGTAGCATGTGCAACACAATTGTTGTTATGAATTCGTCTTCATCAAAGAAAATCTCAATATATATATATATATATATATATATATATATTGATCAGATCAAATGAATTGAAAAGAATAAAAAACAATACTGATTTTTAAAGTGCTACGAAACTTCTTCTTTAACATTGCGAATAAATTAAATCAAACATATTATATTGAAAAAAAAAATTATAGCACATTGTGAATACACCAATCGTTTGCAATGAAAACCAAATTTCCATCTCCATAGCAGAGTCCTCTACACGGAACATTGCCATGGAACTTGTGGTAATAAATCTTTATTTCATATGCTTCTAGGAACGAGCGAAATACACGTATAATAAAAAAACAGGGTTGCAGCTTCAACTAGAATGATCATTCACATGTGCATAATCCAATCAGACTATTCATATGTGCATAATCCAATCAAACTATTCACATATGTATCATGCTTATTAAGTCATATCTCAATAGCTGCTTTGCAGAATAAAACCATGCATCGTAGGATATTCTGCATAAAATAAGCATTAGACAACATTAGAAAGTACAAAAACAAATGTGATCAGAGGAAGTAATTGTAAACCAAAAAGGACTCTCAGTGGTTATTATAATTCACGAACTAATAATCCACACATACATGATAACAGGAAGAGAAACTTATTGTGCGATCTCCTCCACATATATCGGAACATGGAATTTTCAATGAAAACAAAATCGACATCATCTATATACGTTTGAAGTAATGCACCTCGATATCCTTAAAAAATATACGATTTTAACTAAATTTATATCAAAGTTGTGGAGTAAAATACAACTGTTTCACTGGTTGAGCATACCTGTCCATTCACCCTATACTTCCTAATTCCCGTGTCTTGAAGATCAGCATAACTACCATAGCGAGGTGCCACTACCTAAATGTATGTGGAAAAAATTACCACTACTATGTGAGACGCTTAGCCAAAGGCTTTGGTAAAGCCCTGACAATGTCTCCATGACAACCTACGAAGAACACTTCCTAAAATTAGTTGGACCACATGATAATCCATCTGAAGAATAAATCAGACACATAAACATACTGTACTATTGCACTTAAAAATGGTGTCCTAATGCACTTAAACACAAACTCCAAATAACAGATAGCAATAGTTCAATGCTAGTTTCATAAAAAAGAATGCAACAATTCACCTTGAGGTGTCAGAAGAATATGAAATATCATAATGTGTCATATTTTGAAGACATAACTGTGGAAGCCGCAAAATGGAGAGCGGATACCATAGAGAAAAAAAATGTTATATATATACTTACGACACAGAAAACCAACAACAATCCCACTTTGCCTTCACGACACAGTTCTAGTCTCATCCCCTGCAGTCAACAAATTATAATATGTACTTACAAACATATTATATATATATATATATATATATATATATATACACACACAAATCTTAGTTTTTCTTTAAAATTAGTTAATTAATTTACCTCCGAGACTCGTGTCTTGATATCTGCCTCCAGACAATGCACTTGAGATCCGCTAGAACAACAAACACTTCATAAAGCAAACCAGTAACTAGATGTATTGAAGTACAAAATGTAAAATTAAGTGGCATAGTTGCATGATAACCAAGACATCAAGTGGGTCATTTTACTCATAGAGAGGAACCATAGACGAAGCCATAGTTGTGAGGGTACACAGTTGATGGATATTGGACACAATCAACCTGATAAAGAACATACTAGAAATTACCCAAACAAGTTTTCGTTAATTATCATCCCCATTTACCTTCATGATTCTAGTTTTTTTTGGTCAAGCTCATACTGTCTAGAGTTGAATCTATATTGAACTTCATGAACAATATCTTCAATGGGTTCACGTGTCTTGATGCTTATATCATCCAAAAGATCCAACATCATGATCAAAGTAGTAATCCACAAATCTTGAGACATGATCACAAATTCAAATATAATTATTTAAAATATTGCAATTAAAATTATTAAATGATAGTCAGATATGTGATAAAATTCCAATTCCATAAACCAAATATTGATTATACTGCCAAAATGTGGCAAGATAGAGCCACGTTAACAATTTGGCTTGCAAAAAGAACACCCAAGAAAATATTTTTACAAACTTATTGGCATTGAGTTCCATATATTAACTTGCCGACGAGTAGAAGGCAAGTGTTGGGTAGATAAAGCCTACCAAGATAGTACCGATTCCTCCTTTGTAGATTATGTCTGGAATTCTTGGGAAGCAGAATCAATCTCATTTTTATCCTTACCAACCTTCTTTGGTAGCAATGTGTGATTAACGTTTGGTAAAACACTCATATTTGCAATTGTCACATAGCCTTAGAACCTGCTAAGTTCTTCATCATTCCTCACCACCAACTGTATGTACCTTGTTATCCCTTGCATCATTGCCTGCCAACTACAAAACCTAAATCCAAAAATTTGATAATATATTATCATTTCCAAGTCAAAGTGAATAAATAAATCTAATCCAACCAAAAACAAAAAGAAATCAAAAATACGATTTTCTTGAAGCCTGGATTACTTGAACAATATGCAGACCGAGACATGAGGATGATTAGAAACCTGTATGTAGATCGAGAGAGAGAAAAAAAAGAGATGCATATATAGATAGAGAGCGAGAGTGCGATGATGGACACATGGTGGTGCTCGATCGAAGGTGGGAAGGAGAATACCAGCGCCGTTTGAAAAATATGGGCCACATGGTAGATATTGTAACATCCCATTTGTCATTTTGCATATAACCTACGTATTTCATATAACATGAAATTCAAATAATTACACACTGGTCCCAAATGTACAACTTGCTACATTACGAAAGTAACTACAAATTTTTTCCATATAAACCAAGTACAAGACTTGTAAACATAACAAGTAATCTAGTACAAGTAATATAACATCTTCCAAAAATTCACATATGTAATGCAATAATGATCCCCTGCATATTTTCCCCTTTCCCTTATCCTCTAATTGTGTCCGACCTTTAATGCACATTTTAAAATACAAAATGAGGGTTAAACAATGAGATCTAGTGAGGAATCCCTTTTGATTGCAATTACATGATGAAAATCACCAAAACACTTTTATAAAGCCCAAATTTGTATAAATAACAAATAAATAGTATTTTATCAAAACAAACCTTTTTGTCGCGTCATATAGATGAGAAAACTTCATCTTATCGCATCAAACCCTTTGTGGTATCAAACTTGTCGCATTAAACATAAAGCATACCAATTTGTCGCATCAAATATATAATACACCAATCTTATCGCACCTTATTGATGCGATAATCCAAATTTGTCACATCACACACATGCGATGACTCCCTTGTCGCACCTCAAGGATACGATAATATTTCCTCGCATTTCATTGATGCAATAACCCAATTTTGTTGCATCATACTGATGTGATAACCCCCATTTGTCGCATTCAACAGATGCGATAAACACCCTTATCACACCATATAAATGTGATAATCACAACTCATCGCATCAGACATATGCAATAACTTCCCTTGTCGCATCAGAAAGATGCGATATCCAAAACTCATCGCATCACAATGATGCGATAAAGATCATACTCATCGCATCATGTAGATGTGATAACAAAATCCCATGATCAAAAAGATCATCATTTTCTAGAATTTGATTATGCCACTCTTATCCCAGTATATCCAGCTCCTGATTATGCCACCCTTATTACAAAGATATATCTAACTCCCAATTATGTCATCCTTATTACCAAAAATACTAATTTCCTGATTATACCACCCTTATTACCAAATAATGTCCAGCTTCTGATTATGCCACCTTATTACAATCAAATGATATTATCATAAACAAACCCAAAATTCATGCATATAATCATCAATTACTCAAGTTTGAAAGCTTACGGTTTCTTCCCCAAAAAGCAAGTAAAGGATGCTTTGTAAATAAATTCACCTTGTAGAACGCATATGATTTGCAGAGAAAAACAACAACCAAAATCAAGTAATCACATATCAACTTCTTCTTCCTTCTATTTCGATTTCTGCTTGTTCGAACCCAAAGAAAACGCATACAATACTCTCTATTTTACTTTTTAACTCTTTTACTTATCCCTTGATAACCAAAATAACATAGAATATATTAACTCACAAATATCTCCACCTAGGCGATGGAGATTCAAACCTTTTTAAACCAAAAATCCTCAACACATCCCTCAACTTTCAAACTTCCTTCAAAAACAACCCCAAACTTTTATAAACTTAAACCCAATTATAATATTATTCTCCCCTCAAAAGAATTCCGTCCCAAAATTCAATCAATCAAATAACTGGGAATATTTCGTTCTCATTTCAGACTCCAGTTTCCAGGTAGCCTTTTTCTCTTTATGAAATAACCATTGTACTTTCACCAGACTAATCTCTTTATTTCTCAACACCTTAGTCTTCTGTCTAGTGACAACCTCTGGAGGTTCCACAAAGTTCAACTTGTTATCAATCTGAATCTAAGGTAACGGTACAACCATATTCGAATCAGCCAGACACTTCCGCAAATTAAAGACATGGAAAGTGTTATGAATAATGTTTAGTTCTTTTGGCAGCTCTAACTAATATGCTACTGTACCAATCCTTTTACTGATTTTGAACGTCCCAATATACCTCAGACTCAGTTTACCTCTCTTCCCAAAACGTACAATACCCTTCCATGGAGAAACTTTCAACATCAAAAAATCTCCTACCAGAAATTCAATCGGCTTTCGGCGCTTGTTGGTATAGTTCTTTTGTCGGTTATGAGCTGCATTTATTCTTTCTCGAGTTTGATCTATATTTTTAGTCGTTATCTGAACAATCTCTGGATCGGCCAACTGTTTCTCCCCCACCTCATTCCAACATAACAACGTTCTACATTTCTGCCATACATAACTTTATATGGTGCCACTTGGATGCTGGAATAATAACTATTATTGTACACAAAATGAATCAACGACATATGATTCTCTCATGAACCCCCAAAGTCGATTATACAAGTTCTTAACATTTCTTCGAGGGTCTGAATCGTTCTCTCACTTTGCCCGTCAGTTTGTGGGTGATACACCGTACTTAACCGAATCTAGGATCTTATGGCTTTCTGAAAGCTTTCCCAGAATTTTGAGGTAAACCGATTGTCCCTATCTGAAATGATTGATAAAGGAACACCATGACGAGTCATAATTTCATCGCTGTAGATATTTGCAAGTCTTTAATGGATAAGTCTCTTTGATTGGTAAAAAGTGTAAAAACTTTGTCAGACGATCCACAATAACCCAAATATCATCATATCCTTTTGGAGTTCGTTGTGGTTTCATTATGAAATCCATCATGATATGATCCCATTTCCATATAGGAATTGGAATGCAAATTCCCATAGGTTCGTTGATGTTCAATTTATACCTGTAAACGCATCAGACATCGTTCCACATACCAAGCAATATACTTCTTTAACCCTAGCCACCAATAGAATGATTTACATATTATTGGTACCTGGGTGAATTAAGTATCGAGATTTGTGACTTTCATCCAAAATTATCTCACTATTGTTTCCAAGACGAGATACTCACATTCTACCTTGGAAACATAAAATTGCACTATCATTCTTTATCAAGGTTGCTGACATCCCTCCAATTCTTTCAGCTTTGATATTTCCCTCTTTAATCGCTTCCTTCTGACATCTTAAGATCTCGTCAAGAATGTTAGGGATTAAATTTGCTTGTAATGTAGTGGCTTTGATTGTTTCACTCTTCTCTTTTCTGCTGAGTGCACCAACCACCACATTCGTCTTCCCAGGGTGATTGAGAATCTCATAATCGTAGTCATTCACCAATTCAATCCATTGTCTTTGTCTCATATTCAACTCTTTTTGATTAAACAGATATTTGAGACTCTTATGATCTGTATAAATTTGGCATTTAGACCCCAACAGATAATGTCTCCAAATCTCCAAAGCAAACACGAATGCTACAAGGTCCATATCGTGTGCAGGGTATTATTTTTCGTGATCTTTCAATTGTCTGAAAGTATACGCAATAACTTTTCCTCGTTGCATCAGTACACATCCCAGACCCAACCTTGAAACATCACTGTAAACTACAAAATCTTTTGAACCATCTGGTAACGATAATATTGGAGCACTGCATAACCAATCTTTTAGCAACTGGAAAGCTTTAGCTTGATCTTCTCCCCATTCATACTTAATGATCTTTTTGTCAATTTGGTCAAAGGTCCAACGATCCGAGTGAAATCTTGAATAAACTTTCTGTAATACCCTACCAAACCTAAGAAATTGCATATCTTGGTAAGTGTTATCGGTACTTCCCATCTTTCAACGACTTCAATCTTTACAGGATCAACTTTTACCCCTGCTTCTGAAACAATGTGACCCAAGAATTGAATTTTTCTTAACCAAAACTTACATTTTGACAGTTTTGCGTACAACTTTTCTCTTTTCAAAAGTTCGAGAATCAGACATAGATGTTCAGCATGCTCGACTTCCGATCGTGAGTAAATAAGAATATCATCAGTAAATACAATAACAAATTTATCGAGGTGTTCATTACATACTTTATTCATTAGATCCATAAATCTGGCTGGAGCAATAGTTAATCCGAACGGCGTAACCAAAAACTCGTGATGCCCATATCTGATTCAGAAAGCAGTATTAGCGATATCTTCGTCCTTAACTTTCAATTGATGATATCCGGACAACAAATCAATTTTTGAGAAGTAACTGGCTCCAACAACTGATCATATAAATCATCGATTCTCGGCAAAGAATATTTATTCTTTATGGTCAACTTGTTCAATATCCTTGAAGCCATTGATGATGATGATGTCGTGGTTACTACTTCTGACCATGAAGACTTTCATCCTTCCACCTCTACATTTCCAAATTCTGGTGATGAAGATGATGATGATGAGGACTCCAAGCCTTAGATCCCAGACGTAAGTATTGACCTTGGTAGTGATGATGATGATGGTGGCAACGGTGATGATGATTTATCCATTCAGATAATTTCAAGACAGCCTATCATAGGAATCTCCTTCAAGGAACCTGCTTCCCAGGGGGAGAGATCATCTCACCAGCACTCCTCTGGCAAAGGAAAAAGAGTCGCTGAAGAAAACCTTGCCCCAATTCTTGGGGAATTTAGCCAATCTGAGGATGCATATACTTCTTCCAGGTTTGCACCCGTCACCTCAGAAGCTAAACCTTCTATCTCTCTGCCTTTGTCTATCTCTGCAACATCGACCCTCTGTCTCTCAACCCATCTTCCAAAATTTCAAACCCTTGAGGATGATGAAGATGAAGACGACCTCATAACTAGGAAGTCGTCTAGACAACCTGTATGTTAAGAGGTTGAAGAAAACCTGAGGATGACTCAGCTAATAAGTCAATTTGACCAATCAGAGTTAAAATTCCTTTTCGTACCTCTTGATGTGGTGAGTTTGATTTTCTCTCTGAAGTTGAACATGAAGAATCCCTGAAAGATTAACAAGAGCTGAAGCAACATCAACAGCAACTTAAAGACAACCTGGAGTCAGCCAAGACTCTAGTTGATCAAGCTCTTGCTGAAGGGAAGTTCAAGCAGAAAGATCCTCTCAGTGCTCAAGATCTATTCTTAGAAAAAAAAAGCTGAACAAAAAAGACAACGGGTGCTGATGCTGAAGAATAAGGATCTGAATTGGTGCAGAAAAAGGATCGAAACAAGAATGAGCTCTCACAAAATCTCAAACGTCACTATCAGTGGTCGAATAAAAGATGGTGCTCTTTTAGTTTCAATGGTCCTATTCCAAGAGAACAATGTTGTTGTCACTGAATATCCTTCATTTCTTAGTTAGTATGCTTTCTATGAACGACTCGAGATTCGACAGGTGATTCAGAATTCAAAATAAAAGCACAAGGCGTACATTGAAGAAGTTCTGAATGAACTATTCAACAAGGTGTCGAAGATCGTCGAGGTTCCTCCTCTGCCACAGAAATCCTTTCGAAGACGAAACCTTTCTAACCCTGAAGATGGTGCATCACACAGGAACAAACATGAAACAAAATTCTCAGTGGATGAGCTCTTCAAAGATATAAAGAAGCTAAATATCTCAATGATGAATTTGTCACTGCCTGAAAAGGGACCCTTCATTTCCAACATAGTGCATGTGAAACCTGAATCTGGACTTATGTTCCTTGACTATGATGGTCAGTACAGGTTTTGAACTTGGCTGAACAATGATCTATGTGGAGAGATGATGGACCACAAGCTTCGAAAGGAAATTCTCAAAAGAAAGATTCAAGGAGAAGATGTACCTGACCACATCAGCTTCAAAAATCTAGATCAGAAAACCTTCCAGTCTTGTAAAATCATGTATATCTTTATCTTTTCTTTCAGTGTATAGCTTTTAAGTTTCAAGCCTACGAAGACCAATTGTAATCAGTTGTAGTATTTTCTCTTGTAAGATATTTCAATGAAATGATTGGTTCACTGAAAAAGATCCTTGAAAAATATAAATGAGACATGTACTTATGAGTTCTATTTATTTCTTACATTCGTTGGCACACTTCTACTCAGTGAATATGCTCTCAGTATTTAGTTATTCACATTATGTAAGTTTTTTCCTTGTAATCCTTTACAATTAAAGTAAATTTCCATAATAAACTTTATCACTAAAAAAGATCCTAAAACAGTTAAAAGGGACAAGTATTTTACTAGTATCTTTTTCTTACTGTAATACCAAAGCAATTTTCTTTATATTTCTTTGTCATCATGAAATAGGGGGAGATTGTTGAGCCTCTCTCTCAGTGATTTGATGATAATTCTTATTATCTTACGAAGGGGTACTATCTCTTTATTCAGCTTCAACGATGATCACTGAACATGTATCAATTCTCTTAGAGACAAGTATTCGTCAGGAAGACAAAACTCATACCACATAACCTTCAATGATATCGAAGATAAAGTTGGAGACAGATACAAGCAAGTTCGTGATCTGAGACGGTTTTTAGTGATAACAAGTCTGTCTATACAAGTGGGTAATCTACTCAAAATTCAGTGAACACTGAAGAAACCTCCAAAATTATTCCAATGTCAACGATCAAATGAATCTTGCTGAACAAGATTAGTTTTTATCTTCTCTTTCTACACACAAAGAACAAACCCATACCTCTCAAAGTAAAGTACTGAACGGAGTCACTCAATTGTCTCCAAGCATGCTTACCTACTTTATGTAAGACTACTGTTCATATATGACAAAAGCTTGTATTTATGTAACAAAGGACAAGCCCACCTCTAGAAGCTTGCCACGTGCTTTGTACCGTCTGTGTAAAGACCCAAAATCCGATCTTTCTGATTATACAACAATTGCTTAAACCCACAACTGACTACTCTTCGTCAAGATAAGTCACGACTAGACTTCATTTCAAGTATATCCTCTTCACGCGTAGCCTGGCGCTGCGCCCTCTCTTTGCCCTTGCTACTATTCCCATAAGTGTAGTGACCAGGTTGCATTTTTTTTTATTTTGAAAAAAAACACGAGTTTGGTGAGCCTAAGACCCAGTGAATAAACGGTTTACACACAGTTCATAAACTACCGAAAACATGAGGGGGAAAGGACTATATCACACAGCATGTTCGCTCTTACGGCTTAACAAGCTTCACACAACGTGCTTGTTTTCAGGATTAAATCCTTATTACAGTTCCCCCCCAAATTTCCCACACAACATTTTATCATAGAAAACACGTTCACATAGCAAACATATTCGTAAAATACAGCAAGCTTGCAATTTAACAGAAACAAATATGCAACCCTTAAAAAACATCATATAAACTCATTGTGATTGATAGCTTCGAACGTTCGTCTGTTGAACGTCACACACAACTCTTGAGTATCGATTCTCTGCTTTCGCCTTCTAGCTCTTGAATACCTCTATTTGCTAGTAAGGAACCAATCTCTAACTCATCACCTCTATATATACTATTTGTAACCTCCTTACAAATTAATTACCACTTAATTGGTTGGTTACAAGGCAATTAATACCATTTTAAAAACCCAATTTATTTCTTTATAGCGGTTACGATTCTAGGCCATAAATAGTTCTAATGGCCAAAAATAAAAATTAAGTAAGATTCTCAAAAACCTCAAATAATATTTTAAGTTATTACAAACTCCCCCCTTTAACAAAATTTCGTCCTCGAAATTTGCTTTACGTAAATAAATGAGAGTATTTTATTCTCATCTCACTCTCTGTCTCCCACGTTGCCTCTGGTCCCTTATGATGTTTCCATTGGACTTTGACCAGAGGGATTTCTTTATAACTCAACTTCTTCACCTTTCTATCCAAGATAGCTTCTGGCCTTTCTACGTAGCTCAGAGTTTGATCCACCTCTATATCTTCCAGAGCTACCTTAGAGCTCTCGTTCCCTTTCTCAGAGTTGACACATGAAATGTGCTATGGATGCCTTGAAGCTCTTCAGGCAATTCCAGCTTATATGCAACCTCACCCACACGTGYTGTTATTCGATAAGGGCCAATATAACRAGGSCTCARCTTTCCTCGTTTCCCAAATCTTATTATGCCCTTCCAAGGCGAGACTTTCAACATTACTCTGTCTCCAACTTGAAACTCTATTGGTTTTCGCCTTTTGTCGGCATAGCTCTTTTGTCTATCTTGAGCTATTTTCAGCCTTTACCGAATCTGTTGAATTTTTCAGCCGTTTTCTGCATAATTTCTGGGCCCGAAAGTTGCTTTTCGCCCACTTCATTCCAGCACAGGGGTGTTCGACACTTTCTCCAATACAAAGCTTCATATGGTGCGACTTGGATACTCGCATGATAGCTGTTGTTATAGGAGAATTCTATTAAGAGAAGATGACTTTCCCATGACCCCGCAAAGTCAATAGCACACGCCCGCAAGCGTTTGGATGGTCCTTTCACTCTGACCATCTGTCTGCGGGTCGTATGTTGTACTAAGATTTATTTGAGAACCCAACTCTCTTTGGAAGCTTCGCCAGAATGTAGATGTAAATTGACTGTCTCTGTCGGAGACTATTGATAATGGAACCCCATGTCGGGTTACAATCTCATCAATGTACAACTTGGCTAATTTGTCCATTGAGTAGGTCTCTCTAATAGGCAGATTGTGGGCAGACTTGGTGAGTCTGTCCACTATTACCCATATCGCATCAAAACCTCTTGGTGTTCGGGGAATTTAGTCACGAAATCCATGGTGATGTGGTTCCACTTGCATATGGGTATCTCCAAAGGTTGAAGTTTACCAAATGGTCGCTGGTGTTCAACCTTCACTTCCAAACATGTCAAACATCTCTCAACATAGTAAGCTATATCCTTCTTCAACCCCGGCCACCAATAGGATTTTCGTAAATCCCGATACATCTTATTATTTCCAGGATGGATGGAGTAATGGAATTTATGGGCATCGTCCAAAACTTGGCTACGAAAATTTCCCAAGCGAGGAACCCAAATTCTACCCTTATAACATTTTAGTCCATTACCATTGTTTTCCAGCAATGGACTAGCCCCCACCATCCTTTCCTTCCTTATGTTTTCTTCTACCAAGGCCTCATCTTGGATTTTCTTCAGGTCTTCAATCCAGTTAGTGGTGACCTCCATCCTTAGAGCCTTAACACGTAGTGGAGTACCCCTTTCTTTGCGGCTTAGAGCATCAGCCACCACGTTGGCCTTTCCGGGGTGGTATAAGGTCTCACAATCATAATATTTCAACAACTCCAGCCATCTTAATTGTCTCATATTGAGATCTTTCTGATCAAACAACTACTTGAGACTCTTGTGATCAGTAAAGATCTGACACTTTACACCATAGAGGTAGTGCCTCAAAATTTTTAATGCAAATACCACCGCTGCCAATTCCAAGTCATGAGTTGGATACCTCCTCTCATGCTCTTTCAACTGCCGAGAGGCGTATGCGATGACCTTCCCTTATTGCATCAACACACAACCTAGGCCCAGCTTAGAAGCATCAATGTAGACCACAAAACCTTCAGTTCCTGCTGGTAAACTGAGGACTGGTGCAGAGCTCAACTTTTCCTTCAAGAGTTTGAAGGCCTCATCTTGAGTTGTCCCCCATTCGAACTTAGCTCATTTCTTAGTAAGAGTTGTCAAAGAGGTAGCTATCTTTGAGAAGTTGAATAAACCTTCGATAATAACCGGCCAGACCCAAGAAGCTTCAAATTTCAGAAGGGGTCCAGGGTGGATCCCACCTCTGTATTGCCTCTATCTTGGCTGGGTCGACCTTTATTCCCTCTTGGTTCACCACATGACCGAGGAATTACACTTCTCGTAGCCAGAACTCACACTTGGAGAGTTTCGCGTAAAGTTTTTCCTGTTTTAGTAGATCTAAAATAGCCCGTAAATGTTGCTCATGCTTCTCCTTGGTACGTGAATATACAAGAACGTCGTCTATAAAAATGATGACAAACTTATCCAAGTATGGTTTGCAGACTCTGTTCATCAAGTCCATGAACGTTGCAGGTGCATTAGTCATTCCGAATGGCATCACCAGGAATTCATCATGCCCATACCTCATCCTAAAGGCAGTCTTGGATACATCTTCATCCTTTACCCTCAGTTGGTGATACCCCGACCATAGATCAATCTTCGAGAAGTAACTTGCACCCTGAAGTTGATCAAAGAGGTCATCAATTCTCGGAAGCGGATATCTATTCTTGATAGTTACCTTGTTGAGCTCCCGGTAGTCAATGCACATTTGCATTGTACCATCCTTCTTTTTGACAAACAGCACTGGAGCTCCCCAAGATGATGTTCTAGGGGGTATGAAACCCTTGTCCAATAGATCTTGCAACTGAGTCATCAGTTCTTTCATCTCTGATGGTGCAAGTCGGTAAGGTACGCGGGCAATAGGTGCAGTTCTAGGTACTAGATCAACCTAAAACTTCACATATCTTTCTAGCGGAAGACTAGTCAGGTCATCCGGGAAGACTTTTGGGAAGTCTCTTACCACCTTAATATCTTCCATCGCACTCTTCTCCTTCTTAGCGTTGATCACATATGCCAAATAGCTTTGGCATCCTTTCTTTATACATCGTCTGGCCTTGAGTAGGGAGATCATGCTAGCCTTCCTATCCCTTCTATCTCCATAGATTATTAATCTCCCACTACCCGGTACCTCAATCTGGATTATCTTCTTATTACACAGAATTCTGGCTTGGTTTTCAGCTAACCAGTCCATCCCGATTATTATATCAAACTCCCCTAGTGTCATAGGGAGCAGCTTGAGTGGAATAGAACTACCATCTACCTCTATAATGCAGTCATCATATTCTTCCTTAATCACTACCCTGTTGTCATCAGCAGTTTCTACTTCTAATGATGAACTTAGAGGCTTAGCTACTCTATTCAAGTTGTGGCAGAAAGTAGTGGATACAAATGATTTATTTGCGCCAGAATTGAACAACACTTTTGCATGTACAGAATTAACCAGGAAGGTACCTGTTACCACATCCGGGGTTTCCTCAGCCTCGGCTGCAGTCATTTGGAACACCCTCCCTTTGGTCTTGGTGCTTCTGGTTGTCGTTCCTCACCTTTCCTACCTCTACTTCCTCTTTGAATGGCCGTAACATCCTTCTTCCTTTGTGGGCAGTCTGTTTGCACATGATTGGGTGACTAGCAGATGTAGCATAATGTAACACCCCTGTCCCACGTGGTCAAAGGCGGGAGATGCCACAATTGGGATAAAAACAAACAACGCATTATATAAACCAGAGCAGCTAATAAAATTTACCAAAAGATAATTACATAACCATAGACGGAGATAACGTGTCTCAAAATACGGTTCCAAAATACCAGTATGTCTACATTAGTCATCAAAAGTTTAAACAAAAGTATGACTTAATGGGTTATCTTCAATATTGTCATCTCCGTAGCTCTCATCCCAAAACCCCTGCTAAGTCATGTACCTACCGAGGACAAGAAAATCTCGGCTGAGCTTAATGCTCAGGGAACGGATAATAATAATTAAACAATGAATATGAGATAACAAGTTCAAAAGCAATTTATAAAGCCAAGTGATAATTCAAAAGAAAGTCAAAATGCCCCAAGATCAATTGTAAATTCAATTTCCCTTTCCGGAGGAACTCCTGGAAGTTCATCTGGAAAGACGTCTTGAAATTGATTAACAACAGGAATATCTTCAAGTTTAAGGCATACCTCTTCAGGATCTTGTAGTGAAGCTAAAAATCCTTCACATCCCTAGCATACCATTGCTTTAACATTTACCTCTGAGATAACACGAGTTCCTTTCTCAGGTGAAACTCCTTGGAACACATATTCGGGTTTATTGACGTCACCGAAGATGATTTGTTTGGCTTTGCAGTCGATGGTCACTCGATGTTTAGACAACCAATCCATGCCAAGGATAATATCAAAGTGATCCATTTTCATCGGTAGTAAAGTAACTTCTCGAATTCGATCGCCAATAAATAACGGACAGTTTGGGAATTGACCAAATATACATACTGAACTACCCATAGGAGTAGTAATATGTAATGGAAATTCAGTGGATTGTTCATATGATTTAAGATTTTCTTCAAAGTTTTCAGAAACAATCGAGTGTGTAGCACCTGTATCAAATAAAACATATGCATTTCTATCGTCGATAGAAACGGTACCAGAAACAATACACGCAGTAGATTTGTCAGCAGATAGTGTAAACAYTCGACCACYAGCAGTAGATTGCTTCTCTTTATCTTTAGAATTATCTTTCGGCCCTTGTTTACAATCACGAGCTATATGACCTCGTTGACCATAATTTTAACAGGCGCCGGTCATTCGAATACATGGGCCAGGACGATGTCTAAAACCACAATCTTTGCAGCGTAACAGAGAAGTTGTATTCGAAAAACCTTTACTAGAATTTCCTTGAAATGCAATTGGAGGTCTATAATTTGGTTGTTTCCACTGACCTGCCCGATTGGTTCCTCGCCCGGTAGAATTTCCTTGAAACACATCCCTATTTCTTTTCGTACCTCTATCACCTCGAGAGAGTATAGAGTCCAGTCGTTCCCTTTCAATGTTCCTTGCAGCATCAACAACCTGGGCAACGCTCGTGAAGTGTTGATTGATAAGTTTGGGTCTGAATTTGCTGTTGAGAGTCCATTTGAACTTATTAATCTGGTTTTCCACCGTACCAGCCATACTACCCGCAAAACTAGCCAATCGTAGAAATCTGGCTACGTAATTGGATATGGATTCGTCTTCTTTCTGTTTGAGTGTAGCGTACTCTTGAACATACGCTTCTTTGTCTGCCGCAGTAAAGTATTGTTGATAGAAAACATCTTTGAATCCCGGCCAAGTTAAATTTTCAATAGCTATATCCCCTCCGTAAGATTGTTTCCAAGCTTGCCACCAACGATTAGCATCACCTTCAAGTTTATATGTGGCCAGYTCCACTCGAATTCTATCAGAACAACCCAAGACTCGGAATACCTTTTCAAGATGTGATATCCAATCTTCGGCGTCAACAGGAGTGGCTGCTGAAGTAAAAGTACGAGGCTTTTGTTTATGAAACCTCTCTAACCATTGATGAATATCAGCAAGTTCAATACTAGTTCCCTGATCCCTGTGTTCTGGTCCGCAGTCCCCAGTATTAGGATTCGGGTTTTCGCTAGTTTGACGTAATGCTTCCACCGTCTGTGCTATGATACCTGGTAGCATATCGGTAACTGTTTGTTGGACAGCTGCCATCACATTAGGATCAAGTTGAGTTGTTTGCGGAGGATTTGTTTCATTTTCAGACCTAGTTCGGCTTCTTCTAGGTCTATCTGTTATTGCCGGTATTCTTCTTGGCGGCATTTGGAACTAACACAAATAATAGGAAACCATTTGCTCGATTAATTTCAAAAAGAAACAAAGCATACGAGATTTCAAATAGTTAACATGTATAAGGCTTAGGATAGTCCTATCTTAGTTCTACCCATTCCTCACAAATCAAACCTAAATTGTACTACATGATCATAACTAATAGCTCTGATACCACAACTTGTAACACCCCCGTCCTGCGTGGTCAAAGGCGGGAGATGCCACAATTGGGATAAAAACAAAAAACGCATTATATAAACCAGAGCAGCTAATAAAATTTACCAAAAGATAATTACATAACCATAGACGGAGATAACGTGTCTCAAAATACGGTCCCAAAATACCAGTATGTCTACATTAGTCATCAAAAGTTTAAACAAAAGTATGACTTAATGAGTTATCTTCAATATTGTCATCTCTGTAGCTCTCATCCCAAAATCCC
>NC_037542.1:3933806-3938765 GCF_001531365.2 Cynara cardunculus var. scolymus | reverse complement strand
CAAAGGATGATCAGTCCATTCAGGCACAAGTGAGGAAAGGGGTGTGAGCACAACACAACAATCCTCCCCGTGGATTTAACCACGGCCATAATTCAATATCCGATAACGGTTCCTAGGATCGATCCATACGCCCTCTATTCGACCGGTACATAATCAAGTCCACTTTTAAGGACTATAAAAATAAGGACGCCATGATCGTTTTAGTCACCATGGAATCATCTCAATACCGGTGCTCCAGTTATTGAGTCTATAGTAAAATGTTTCACAATAAAGCAAACAAACAAGTCAAGTGATCAAAATGATCCATGTTTCGAATAAGAATATAAGTCATAGTTCAAAAGAAAACAAAGTTCAATAATATTTGATAACCATAAAGGAAATTCATAACAAATTATTCAGAATTTATCACAGATTATCCGGATTAGGAAGCCTTATGCAAATGGCTATCCCTGTGTCAAGTGAGATATGAAATCCGTACCATAACCGAATTTGACAATTAACGCACGATCAAACGGAAATTCACGATCAAGTTTGATTTACCCGCGTGCCTAACGAATGCATAAACGGTTACTATTTATAAAGCATAGAAACCATAATATAACTATTCTAATAAATTTACTTAGGTCTTAATGTACTTGGTACGAATTGAAACTCAAACGTAAAAAGTTAACCTTATTCTCTTTCGATCCAACCGTTTCCGACCCTCTTATTTCTAAGCATTTTTATCTTACTTAGAGACTAATCCAGATTATATTGTCTAAACGAAAGTTGTAGATTGGTATCATACGAGTCTATTGCTTTTAAAATCATCTTATTTGGATCATCCATCTATTTTATATGAATTTTACAAAACTGCAAATTAATCCCGGATACAGTGTAAATAGCCCCGAAAACACACTATTTCGAGCCACTTAGAATCATAACTAGAATTTTGACTCTTAATGAAAGTTGTAGTATACAGTATGATCTTCCTGACTGCAAAATACGAGCTTAATCCGACTTACGGTTTGTGAGTTATACACTGCCAAAGTACGGGAGTTACATTGTCGGTAAAATTCGATTTCGTAATTCCCGACTAACTTTTATGATCCAACTTCCGTGATTCGCTACATTTACATGCTATAAACATATTTCAACATACTAAACAGTAAAACAAGTCTAATGGTCGCTAACCTAAGCTTAATCATGCATTTTTACTCCTTTCGACATTTAACCGAACAATTTGGTGTACGGTTAAACATTTACCCACAATCTAACCATGAAACTACAATATACCCTTTTTATTTCTACATCAATATAACCAGTTCTAGCATTCTAAACATCAAATATATCATGATTTTGACAACATCAATCCGTTAACTTAGATATAAACACAGTTTATAAACCGATCTAAATAACCCTAAAATAAACACCTTAATGAAACTGAATGAAACTTATACATTTAAGAAGAGTTCGGAGAGTGGATTCCGAATATATGATTGTTACATCGATCCCCTTACTAGCTTGACGTAAAATCTAGAGAGAAGACGAGAGAATTTGAGAGAGATTGAGGCGTGAGAATGGCGGTTCATCACCGCCTCTCAATGCATTTGTATATATATAATTTTAATTTTTTTTTCCTATTCATAACCGCCTCATATATATATATGTATATATATATATATATATAAAGTTTAATTATTTGACGGTTTTTACCCTTCAAGTTAAATTCCCAACTTTACATCAATATAAGTATAAACACAATTTGACGCAAAACTAGTCCAGGGTACAAATTGGTGAAGCATAGGGTACTAATATGTTATGCATAATTCTACCAAAATTCTCCTAACCCAATTTGTACGAGTTAACGAAACACGGATATTATACATAATCTCTCTCTTCATTCCATTTTGCAGTCTAGGGACAAGTGTCCAGTCTTCCCACACCGGTAGCAGACCCTGAGCTTAACCAGGCATTCTCCTCTATGCACCAGGTTGCATTTAGGACATGGTTTGCTCGATTGTCCTTGCCATACCTTCCTTTCTGAGTTCCTAGCTTTTTGTCTTCGGGCTTCGTTGTTTGAACCCTCCCATTTCCTCTTCAGCTGGCCCCACTCGGATTGTTGGCGAACCATTTCCTTTTCTCTAACTTCGGCTGCATTCACAACCTCTTGGAAAGTAGTTGGTTTCATGGTGAGGACAAACTCCCTGATGGATGCTTTCAATCCCCCATATGAAACGCTCTACCCGTCTCTCCTCAGTAGAGACATAATGCTCTGAAAATCTAGCCTTCTCTGTGAAGCTGGTCGTATACTCCCTGACCATTAAGCTTCCTTGTTCTAACCACAAGAATTCTTCTTCCAACTGCTTTACAGCAGTTCTTGGGCAGAACTTCTCATTGAACAACACCTTGAACTCATCCCATGACATCCTTGCTACAGCCTCTTCGCCCCTTAGGTTGGTAATTATTTCCCACCAGAATAGGGCCTCAAACTTCATCATGGAAGCAGCATAAGTCACCTTGTCTTCCTCTGCACATTTGATAACTTTGAAGACCATCTATGTCTCCTTTATCCATCTTAGGGTCGTAACTAGGTTTGGCTCACCCTGAAATGGTTGGGGTTTGCAAGCTAAAAAAGTTTTGTAGCTACAACCCCTCTGTCCCGTGCTAATGTTGATAGGACTATTAGCTCTTGACCTTTCTCTATGGTCCTCTCTTTGGTTGATGTTGCTAACCACTTCTCTTACTATGCTAGCTTCCCTAGCCTCTTCATTCCTCTGCTCTGCCTCTCTTACTTGTGCTATAACAGCAGGCAGAGCAGCTTGCAGAGCTCTGGACACCTCTTGAGCAATGAGGTCCACAGGCGTCGTGGTCGCTGCCCGTGTGCAACCTCTGCCTCTGCCTCGACCTTTGCCTCTTCCCGATGCAGAGCTCTCTTGTACCGAGGGCTCTAGCTCGCTTTGTCTTGTTTGCGATCTTCCTTTGCCTCGTCCTCTGCCTCGTCCTCTGCCTCTAGTGCTCGCGGTCCTCTTGGCCGCAGCAGAGGTTGGTATCATCCCTGGTACAGTAGGGGTAGCCCCGACCAGAGGTGTTTCCTCTGCATCAAGAGCGACCGATAGAGTCCTTCTCGATCATTGAGACATTCCTTCTTTCTTAACTATATGCGTATAACAGATTATAAATAATTATTCTTATACACAACTTAGCATTCCACAACCATTCAACAAGATTTAAACACCAACACAAGTTTATTTCATTCCATAATCATGTCAATTGGCTCATACTTAACAAGTTTAAACTAAATAAAAGAAAAAACTGAGATATCCCAGCTCTAGGCTGCCAACTTATTGCAATAAAACATAGCCACACATAGTTTATATGCTAACTATTTTCTCCTCATCCTCTTACTCATGACATATCCATAGGGTAGTTTATGATTCTCACAAACTCCTCATAAGGGCTCTCTGGGTGATGCCTCCATACAGAGCTCAAGTTTGGGCCTTGGCGAAACTGTCGTGCCCAACGTGAGAAGTACTCCTTGGTGGAGTCCAAGTAGCCCATGGCCACCTCACGGCAATAGCAAGCATGGTCTTCCAATCGCACCCTCCATGATCGCGAAGCAATCCTACTCTTCCATTCCAGCTCTACACACTTCCATGCCATGGTGTAGTTGTTTTCCCAGAGTTCATTATTCTCAGTCAAAACTTTGTTCAACTCTTCACCTAACTTCATGTGCTCCCTCTGCACGTTGTTCAACCACCAGTCGGCCTGGTCCTTGGCTTCTTGGGCCACTAACAGCTCTGCCCTTAGTTGGGCGTTCTCTTCTTGCAAAGTCGATATTTTCTCCTCGAGGTCTGTATGATCAGGCGTTCGAGGAGTATACTCTTCATAGGATCCCTCTGTGGGATCACAAGAGGAATCCCCTTCATAGGTGGGTTGAGAGGACTCAACCCTTGGAATATTCTCATTTCGACCAAAGCTTCTGCTCTCTGGCTCTGCAGAGCTTCTGCTCTCTATTCTTCCAGAGCACCTGCTGCTGTGGCCTCGTTCTCCAATTCCGCCTCTTGGTCCTAGACCAACTCCTCTACGTCCTTGTCTTCCAATACTTCTAGTGCGCTTGGTATAAAACATTTTCCTACAACTCACAACGATAAATCTATTAACCTCAATACAGTCATCACTTAACAGCAAGCACACTAACAGCAGGAATAACAGTCCAAATTCATCATTTCTGTTTTAATTTTATTTTCAACCTTAATTCTGTCTAAGTTTAGGCTAAAATCATAACCTATTTCTCTTAGAACTAAGGCTCTGATACCACTTGTAAAGACCCAAAATCCGATCTTTATCTTAACCTCAAATCATTAATAAATTTCAACCTTAAAATTTGGAAACTTACATAAAATACTGAATTGAAACAGTTTAAACATAAATCACAACGGAAGTCTAAAAATTTCTTCTGATCATACAACAATTACTTAAACCCACAACTGACTACTCTTCATCAAGACAAGTCACGACTAGACTTCATTTCAAGTCTATCCTCTTCACGCGTAGCCTGGCGCTACGCCCTCTCTTTGCCCTTGCTACTATTCCCATAAGTGTAATGACCTGGTTGCATTTTTTTTTTTGAAGAAAAAACACGAGTTTGGTGAGCCTAAGGCCCAGTGAATAAACGGTTTACACAGTTCATAAACTACCGAAAACATGAGGGGGGAAATGACTATATCACACAGCATGTTCGCTCTTACGGCTTAACAAGCTTCACACAGCGTGCTTGTTTTCAGTGTTAAATCCTTAGTACAGTTCCCCCCAAATTTCCCACACAGCATTTTATCATAGAAAACACGTTCACACAACAAACATATTCGTAAAATACAGCAAGCTTGCAATTTAACAGAAACAGATATGCAACCCTTAAAAAATATCACGTAAACTCACTGTGATTGATAGCTTCGAACGTTCGTCTGATGAACGTCA
>NC_037542.1:3930998-3933731 GCF_001531365.2 Cynara cardunculus var. scolymus | reverse complement strand
AATACCTCTATTTGCTAGTAAGGAACCAATCTCTAGCTCATCACCTCTATATATACTCTTCGTAACCTCCTTACGAATTAATTACCACTTAATTGTTCGGTTACAAGACAATTAATACCATTTTAAAAACCCAATTTATTTTTTTATAGCGGTTACGATTCTAGACCATAAATAGTTCTAATGGCCAAAAATAAAAAAAAATTAAGTAAGATTCTCAAAAACCTCAAATAATATTTTAAGTTATTATAGTCTGACTTGCATTTTATACCTGCTTCCTTCTCAGTTTCCCACTCACTCTACCCAGTGAAGAAGAAGCAAATTGTTGCCAATAATTCTTACTTCTTGAAGATCAACTCTCTACCTAAGAGAAAGGCTTCTTCCCAAGCACAAGATTTCTTAACCTTTTCTTTTAACACGTCTTTTCTTTCTTGATTTATGTATCTTGTGTGTTTCTTTGATTGTTTAGATAAATTCTATATCAATAATTTTTTTTTTAAAATGAACGTTGTTGTATTTGTATTCATTCTCTCCCCTTCTACAAGTTGTTACCTTTAAACTCTTGTAAATCCGACTGGGATCAACATTTAAAGTCAGCTTTAGAAAACTCATAAGAATGACGACCATCTTCTCTTGTCACATTAAAGCAACATAGTCAAAGTTCTTCCACTTTCTTAATTTAACCTCATTTGAATTTGATTATCTTTAAATCTGAATAAACAAATATCTTCATATTTCCAATTCTATTAACAAATTCCTAGTAACTCCTTTTCAAGTGTTCAAGTTTGTTATTGAAGGTATCCAGATATGATACAACTTTGAAGTTTTCTACAGATTTATTTAGTTGAAAAGGCAAAAAGTTAAATCTGAGTAGAAAGAACTATAGCAAAGGAGAAATGAAGAAGAACACGAGGAAATTGATGCAAACCAATGGTTTTTGGAAATCAAGTACATTCACATATTCATCATCAATCTTTTATAGAATTACTATTGACCATCATAAAAAACCGAATACATTCATAATGAATCAAAAAACCCTAGATCCTTGATAATGACATAGTATTTAGGATTAAAAAAATCATTATCTAACATGTAACAAGTACATCATTGAGTTGTAGAAAGATAAAAGGGTTTAGACGAAAGAGAAACAGAAAATACGAACGTGTGATGGATTTAACATGGGGTTGATATCTTCGGAAAGACACAACTTTGATGTCCATTTTCTCTTATATTGTGAACATTAAACACATCTCTAATATAAGGGCCTAATGTAAGACATCATTCTAACAACAAAGGTTAAATCTTGTACATAAAATAATAAGTCTTCAAATACTTAGTTTTTGTGGGTTCTTTTAGAAAATTTTGTCCTAAAAACAAACAAAAAGGGTGTATATAAAAGTGGAAAGTCAAAGTAAATAAATAAAAGGGAAAACTGGGAGAGTCATAAATAAACACATAATGATGAGATTCGAATCGTGAACACTTGGAGATATGATTAGGTTTGCATACTCCTTTTCTGGGTACAGCATGTGTTGAGAATCTAACTCCCATCATCCCTCCATACTCTCACCTTTTCTCATTCCTCTTTTGAATGCTGAATACTTTTCAATATAAAACATGAGACAACACAATCTTTGTATATATTCCTATCAACAATTATGTGGTGATTTATGCTATTTGTTAATTCAAGCTATTCTTCTTAAGTGTAAGAAGTATTTTTAAATCGTAACAAGTAATAACTAATCAACTATAAGGGTCCGTTTGGTTTACACAATTGTTTTTTTAGGGTTTTGGATGTCATGGAGGGATTTGGATTTGAAATCATTGGTGTGTTTGGTTTGGAGGGTTTGAAATGGAATTGGATTCCATTAGTTATAAAAATAATTAAATTACATTTTTAAAACCTTATTTCATACAATTCTTTGAAATCCCATGAAATCCCGAGCATTCTCTAAAATTTTCAAAATCTTACGTTTGTAGGATTTCAATTAAATGCTAAAATTTTAAATCTGGACAATTTAACAAACCAAATATGAGATTAAAATGGATTTAAAACCCAAATCCTTCCAAATCCATTCTATTGAATTTGTTCATAAAAGTTGTTGATTCAGATTATCGTAATACTAAACAATATAATGCTAAATAGTAAATGTTGTGTGTTAATATTTTTGTTGATTTATTCATTAGTGAATTAAGTACAAATACAATTATTTAATGATTATTTTAATATTTTAACTTATATGATTTTATATATTGTTTTTTTATTAACCTGGATATCCAATCGCGCTATGCGAGCTGACTAATCTCAAGACGACCACCTGTTTTGCAAATAGCCCGGAGTCACCGTATTTGAACCTATGTCGCCACAAGGGGGTTTTATTTCTCCTTGGATTTAAACCTGAGACCTCTTGGTACTTTTGACCTTTGGTTTAGGGTTTAGGATTTATATTTTTTACATTAAAAGGGTACTCGTGCAATACAACGAGATATATCTTGATTTTAATGTTTTGTTTTATTTTGTCCTCTATCGATGTTATAATACGGTTTTATGTGGTTTTGAGAAAAATGATAATGTTTTTATATTTGAATAAAATATAAATTTTAAGATATCTTAAAGTTTTTAATAAACATATCGATATTAGTATCAAATTAACTATTTAAAAGTTCTTGTTTTGTTGTGTAATTTCTTTAATTCAACTTTTTTAATTATAATTTAATTTAGGTTTAACAACAACA
>NC_037542.1:3920802-3930018 GCF_001531365.2 Cynara cardunculus var. scolymus | reverse complement strand
TAATTATTATTATTATTATTATTATTTTTATTATTATTATTATTATTATTATTAGAATTATAATTATGATTAATCTCTTCTTTATACTTATATTTAATTTTATTGTTGAAACATACATTTCAAATAAACATTTTGCATTTTATATTTTCAATAACATAGATTCAGGGATCGTTTATCTTAATACTTACTCGTTAAGGACTTATCTTTATGAATCAACACTGTAATTTATTTTACCGGGTAAGATTGTAGTACATCAAAATAGTATTATATACAACAATTCACCCATTTAAGCGCTTACTCGGGTAAGAGTCGTCACCCTTACTTACCGAGTAAGACTTTATTTTTTTATCATTGTTCTTTCCAAGTAAGATTTTGGACCCTTGCCATGTTCATCTGGCAAGGAAAATTACCCGATAAACACTTACTGAGTAAACGTTTAATAATGACCCCTTAGTATCTAAGTTGATTGTTGTCACACTACATCCAACTTGTCAAGTGAATACTACAATATAAATTTGAGAACCTTGATTTTAAAATATGCATTCTAGAAAAAATGAAATTATTCAAATTGAGAACTTTGAAGGTGAAGTTACACTTGAACTCAAAGATCTGGAGCTGAAGATTCAGAGATTTGGAACTAAAAACTCAGGGTTCTATAAGAAAGTATGAAGTGCTTGTTCAGACTTGATATTTTTAGAGTTATTTTTTGTAATAGTACTTAGGAATTGTACCATACTAGAACACGTGTCTTGTTCTTACTTTCTTGTATTTTACAATCATATGACATTACTATTTCCTTTTGTACTATAAGTATATTCGTAGAGAGTTCGTTCTTAATAGTTGCTTGACAGTTAACTTAGTTGGTTATTGTTGATCCTCTCTCTCAGTGATTTGATGATATTTTTTACCTTATACGAAGTATTTATGTTTCTGTCTTTCAGTTACAACGATCATCACTGAGTCTGTTCAGTGATTGCTGAAAAACTTGTAATGTAAATTCATTAGCGACAGCGATACTTCAAGAAGAAAAAATCACACCAAATAACCTTCAACGAAAGTCGAAGACTGAAACTGAATATTAGAGACTGGCGAGTACGTGATCTGAAGCGGTATTTAGTGATTACAACCTGGTATAAATATGTATGAAGACTGCCCAAGCTTCAGCGAATGCTAAAGAGACCTTCAGGTTATTCCAGCATTCAGCGATCAAAAAAAGCTTGTTGAGCACGATTGTTTTTGTCTTGTACTTATAAACACAAAGGACAAACCCATACCCTTTCTAAAGTATAGTACGGTACAAAGTCGATTAGTTGACTCTACTACCCACCAACTTTATGAAAGGATGTCTGCTCATGAATAGGCTTTTGTACTATTCACTGTAGCAAAGGACAAGTCTTTCTCTAGAGGATTGACACGTGTTCTAACCCTACCATGTTGCATTAAATGTGCATTTAATGCAATGGGTAGAAATAGATGTGTTTTATCTCCATGCAGAGATACTCTTGACTGATACTTACTCTTGAACCCCAACTAACGTTCATAAGTAAAAGAACACACTTCTAAGAACACAACACGCTCATCTTCAAGAGCAAGTTAGAATCCCTTTATTGTATTCTAAAATAGTTCTTACCCCGAAAGAACTTACTTTCTTCTAAGTCTTCTACATCAAATCTTTTCTCTATTTGCTAAGAACTAGTGTGTAACTGTAGATTGTTTAGATAGTTTTATTTACCTTATCTTTCCGCAAACAATTTTGTAAATCTGTATTGATCCTTCTTTATCAATATATATTTTAAATTTGAATAGGTTATTGTGTTTGTATTCATCCCCCCCCCTTCTACAAACTGTTATACACATCTTGTAGACCCTAACGAGACCAACAAGTGGTATCAGAGAAGTGTATTCTCTATTCCTGTTGTTTAGTTGTTTTCTGCATTATATTATATATTTCTCTAGATAATCTTACTGCTTTCAAATGGCTTTACAAAACACAAACACACATTTTCAAGATAATGGCTCTCTTGCCAAGCCTCCTCGTTTTATCCGAGACAATTCTAGTCTTTGGCAAAATCAGATGTCCCTCTTTATGGAAGATGTAGATCCTGAAATTCCACACTATATAGAAAATGGACCATATGTTCCATATGTTATTTCTCCGGATGTTCCTGAAACAGCTACGACTGTCGCGATTCCTGAACGGCATATTCCAAATCTCCCTCATCAATGGAGTGATGAAGATAAGAAGAAGATAGCTATAGACACTCGTGCATGGTCTATAATAGCTATGTCTCTTCCTGATGAGATTTATCACTCTGTGATGAAACTCAGAACCTCAAAAGCCATGTGGGACACTTTATATGTTAAATATGAAGGAACCTCTCAGGTTCAAGAATCTAGGAAGATTAATCTAGTAAGATAATATGAAAGCTTTCTCTATGGAAAGATTGAAACTTTGTCTAAAGAACATCAATGCTTTAACTATTTTTTTTATAGATTTAAGGACTGTAGGCAGGGAATGTTCTAACTCTGAAACTTTAACGAAGTTTCTAGAATGTTTTTCTGAATCTTGGGATACTTATTCCATGTGTCTTAAGATGTCCAATGACATGTCCTCTTTCTCTCTCTCAGCACTCTTTATGGGATTATGTTCAATCATGAGCAATCTAGTAAGATGAAAAGATATCTAATTAAAGATCCAGGGAAAAGAAGAACTCTTCTTTAGCTATAATCTCTGAAGAAGCTTCAGCTGAAATCCCATCTTCTTCTTCTTCTCTTCCTCCTGTTATTATTACTAGTTAGATTCTACTAACTCTAAGGATTTATCGGAATCTGATCTTGCAGATTTTGATGAATCACTGGCGTTATTAACTAAATCTTTTTGGAGATTTGCCAATAAAAGTAACTTCTGCAGATCTCCTTCGCTGGCCATAAAGGAATAGCCAAAGTCAGATAAGATAGACAAGGCTTCAGCGATCTGCTACAACTGTCACCGCAAAGGTCACTTTGCTAGTGAATGTAGGTCCAAGAAGGCTGTGACGCCATCTTCAAAAACCCCATCCTTCTTCAAATCCAGGGATGATAAATACCTGAAACTGAAGGAGAAGTACAAGAAGATGAAGAACTTCCAGCGAAAGACCAAGGGTCTTGTCGCTGAAAAGCACAACTGGGCTGATTCATGTGATGAGGAAGATACAGCCTATCTCTGCTTAATGGCCAAAGATGTCAAAGAGGAAGCTCTAGAGACATCAACTTCAAATGATCCCTCATCATCCTCACCTGCTTAGATATGTATCCTGAATGAATCCTCTTCTTCCCAATGAGATTTTGCCACTGTTGCCCAACTAAATGAAGTTAAGGCTGACATGGTTGATTTGAGGTACATGACCATGCTCATCAAGAGAGATCTTAAAAAAATAAGGTGTAAGGAGCAGGCTGGCTCCTCAAAGAGAAAACATGATGATCAAAATGGTTATGATGATCATGAGGGGGAGAAGGGGAAGAGACTGAGGCTGGAGGAGCCTGAGCAATCAAATGATATAGAAGAAGAAGGGGAATGTGAGGGAGAAATTGAAGGAGGAATTGGGGGGTACAAGAGGAGACTAAAACTATTCAAGAGGGGACAGAGGAAGAAAAAGTATTTGAGGCTGAGGTGATGGAAGTATAAGAAGGATTTGGTGGTGACAAAACAGAAAGTATGTGTTAGTCCATAATAATGATCAATCTTCAAAATCAACTATGAATCAATGGCAATCTTCATGTTTAACAATAAAAACACTATGAAGAACTTGAGAGAATTAGTCAACAAGTCAAACTTCTATTCTTTACGTAAGTATTACAAATGAGCTTTTCTACTTACAAATCACTACAAGACAAAGCTTTATATAGGGTCAAACATTAAACCCTTCTAGTCAAAGTCAACAAGACTTACAAAGTTAAATACGCTAACATTACAATTATAGACAGTTATAAACTTTCAAGACGAATACAATTTAACACTAAAATTCAGTCCTAACATTCTCCTCCTTTGTATTCAAGCATGAAAGAATTTGCATGTTTTGAAGCTCTTTTGAACTTTGACGCTTTAAGCTCTTTATGACTTCTTGAAATCTTCAAAAATAATCTTCTAACAATCTCAGCTTTATGATCTTCAGACGATCTTTTGTTGAGAAAATATTCTAACATTCTTCCCTCGAATGTAAAACAGAAACGATCTTCTCTTTTGACAATGAAGAACAAAATCAGCAACAATCTTCAGAAATGATCTTCAAGATATGATCTTCAAATAATCTTCTTCAGATAACAAATCCCTAACATTCTCTCCATAAACGAATTTCTTCAGATAAAATTCACAAACATTCTTCCCAAAAATAATATTCTCTTCTCACTGAGAAATCTCTATCAATAAACTCTTGTAAAGATGAGATCTCCACATTCAACATCTCTCAAACAATGTAGTACATGAATAATCTTCAGTCAAAGCATTCACACTCCTTTGAATCTTTTGCTGGTTCCCGATCTTTATATCATATTCCTCTTTGATGTTTATAACATACTCCACTTATATCATTCAGAATCAATTATTTCATTTATTATTTCATACTCCCCCTTATGATGAAATAAAAATCATTAGCATCATACATCAGAATGAATGAAATCTTCAGCGAGAGCCGTCAATTCATAAAATTGTAAGCAGATCTTTTAAAATCCACTTTTATAATCTTTGCAGGATTAAGAGGATGGGAAAGTAACCAATTTCAACTTATGAAATTGTTTTCAATCTTATAAAAAGATTGGCCTGTGAATATAACTGATATATTCAGTACAACAAATGTACTTCATCTATGAGACTTTTTGAAGTTCATCTCACTAGGACTTCCATTCAATCATCGATATCCTATAAAAAGTATATCTATGAATATTACGGCAAAATAACATATAAATCGCAAAATCTATGTAGTGTAAAAGATAAAGCAACATGCTTCTGCTTAGGCTCAAAAAGATAAACCGTGTGGACTACACAAATTTATCAAACTCAATTTGTGATCAAAAAGACTTGAAGGGAGGACATATATCCTTCTTTTTCAATATCAAATTTTCTCCGAATGAGAAACTGATAGATTGTAAGCTGAGTGCCCTAAGTGTTATTGAAACACTTATCTGTTAAGAGATAAATGAGTAGCTGGTGGGGTTGTGACAAGGATTGGCTTAAGAATTGGCTTGGGCTTTGCCTTTTTCAATATTAGTCTCGAAAGAATTGGGAACTAATAGATTACGTGGTATGCCCGTAATTTAGAGGTTTAGAACAGGATTATGTTGATCTTTTAATCCTAAAAAACAACTCTCATCATTTTAAGCTCTGGATACAAACCCTTTTTGAGTTTAAGCTCACTCAGATATGGTTGTCCTCATTGGTAGGTCTGTCGGTTCTGACATTCCATTGAAGTATTTCTGTAAAGCACTCAGTCTCTCCTAAATTTATAGTATGCTTAGTTGATCACAAACAGTTGATCAAAATAGTATTGCTATGAAGCACAATGATCATGTAAAATTGATCAAGATATGTAGCTTTGAAGCACAATCAATCAAGAAGTGATATTCAAAAGATTATTCAGAATATGAGAGAAATGAATGAAGATCTGTAAGTACAAGTTTAGAGATTCTGATATTCAAAGAATCATGAAATGTATATCAATCATAGGAAAGAAAATTGAAAAACAACTTTGATTACAAACGAGTGTATTATCACCGAAAATGATGTTCATTTAAGAGACGTGATAATAACGATTTGAAGAATAGCTGAAACAGGTTTTGGAATTATGTACGATGAGAATTTATGTAAGTAAAATCTCAAGAAATACCTACTTAGAAAATGTACTTGTTTCAGAAAAATAATTCCATTTCCAAAAACATTTATTAAATTTTCTAGAGACTCCTCCTAGAAAATAGATTTGAGTAATATTTCAGTTCAGCTCAAAATAATAAAAATGGAAACATTTTTAGCACGGGTTCTAAACTGAGTGTTTAGAAACCATATTGTTTCAGCGCGGGTCCTGAACTGATTTATTCAGAAGCCTCTTTGGACAAATTACAAACTGCCCCTGAATTTGTGCATCATAATCATGATTTTCTAATCAGCGTAGTAATGACAGACCTGCAAAATCTGATTAAACAAATTTTGGTACCCAGACAAACTTAGGTCCTTTGTTAGTATCAAGTTGTGGGATATTGTAACTGCCAAACCATCTATTCTTATAAGATGTTTTCTTTTTAGCACTTTTAACAGGTTGATCATATATACAGTAAGATCCATACCAGTTATTATCATACATGTTATGATTCTTCTAGCTCTTTTGATATTTGTTGTCTCCATACCAACTATTGTACCGTTTCCTGTTGACAAAGTCAGTTGTTTTGCATGTGGAGCACATAATCCTTCTCTTGCTAAGATTTATCAGATAATTAGTAGATCTCACAACACAAGAAAGAATAGAGTTAGTAACAACAGAATTACGAGACGAAACAGATTCAGCTTTATTAACCCAAACATTTTTAACCTTTAAATGATAATTGGGTGATCCGATGACATACCCTTGATAGTATTGACTTGAAGAACGAGAATAGTTCTTAAAAACAGTTGATTTAGGGCTGCTTGAATAACTGTTAGATTTAGAACAGTCATAAAAGCTTGTTTTACACTGTGAAGGAGAACCATTTGAGCTTTGAGCACATGAAAAGTCTTTAACTTTCTTTAAAAGATGGTCTCTTTCATCAGCAACTAAATCATACTTCTCTTTAAGTTCAGTTCTCATTTTCAATTTAGTTTCAAGTTCTGTCTTAAGATCAGACAATTTATTTGTAGTATCCAGAAGCTTACCTTCTAACTCCTTCTTCAGCTTCTCAAACATCTTCTTTTCTTTAACAAATTCCTGTCTCTCTTCATCTGAGCTGCTCTTTTCATTCTCAAAAGCAATGTCGAGCCATTTTTTCTTTTCTGCAAGCTCTTTGGCAATTATTGCATACTTCTTAGCAGTATTTCTCTTTTCAAGAGCAAATAGCTTCTTCTCTTCATCCAAAGATTTCTGCTTTTGAGCAATGCAGTCAGATAATTCAAGATTATTGCTCAGACATTCTTCTCTGTCTTCTCTTTATCAACTTTAGCACGTTCTAAGATAATAAGTTGTTCAGAATCAGAATTTTGATTTAATAACATTTTAGCATTCAATTCTAATGAGTTGATCTTATTCTCAAAAGATATACGTTCAGAATCAAATCTTTTCTCTAATTCAATCATTCTATTCTTCTCTTTCTCAAAACCTATCCTTTCAGCACTTAAACTTTTCTCAACTTCCAAAACCTTTTTCTATTCTAGTTCCAGTAAATTTCTTATCTCAATCAAATCATTTTCAGCTTCATGAAATTTCACTATGAAATCTTCAGTATCTTTAATTCCCTTCTCTGAAGAGTTTTTCTCAGCATACAGTTCGGATTCAGTTTTATGAAGTTTATTAAATAAATCTTGTTTTATTTTGTTAGAACTCCTTATCTCATCATCTAATTCTTTCCTTGCAGCATCCAAGGTTTTCTGAAGTTCGCTAATCTTATGCAAGAAACCTTCTTCATAATTTTCTCTTAATGTTTTATTCTCTCTTTGCAGATCTTTAATAAATTCCTTATCTGCATGATTTTCATCGAACATGTTTATGTATTTGTCTTGATAATCTTTTACGCTCTTTTCCAACTTAGAAATCCTAATTTTCAGTTTCTTATTCTCCTTCTCAAGAAAAGCTGCCATTTTTAAAAAATTAAGATTGATCAAAGAATCTTATGCAATGTATGAAACCAGTCAAAGAAATCACAAACCAATAAAATCTTTCAGATAAAATCAGTAAGTTCAAAAATCTCAGAAAAGCTACATATTCAAAAATCAGAAAAACAGTGAAAACAGTTAAAAATCAGTAGAAACAATCAAAAACTGTTGAAAACAGTTAAAAACAGTCAAAATGGTTAAAACTGATCAAAAACAGTTCACGCGACACAAAACAGATCAAAAATCTCAAAACAGTTAAAAAATTTCAGCAAATCAGAAATCTAGAAGAAAAACAGATAAAAACTTGAAATCTATATAAAATCTGATCAAAAAATGAAAAATATGAAGTCTAGATAAAATTTGTTGATAAAATACAAGTTTTTACAAAAATTGTTTCAAAATCAGACACCAAAAAAAAAAACTAAGTCTTTGACCGAGGTTCACAAATCCGGACAAGAGTATGACCAAGGTGGCTAAACCGGACACGAGGATTGAGCGATGAAGACTAGCTCGGACACGGGGTTGTCCGAGGATGGCTAAGTCGGACATGGAATAGGGTAGTCGCTGGCAGAGGAGTCACACAATCTGGACAAGGCAGTATCCAGACTTGTATGTGAGAAAATGAATCGCGACCAAGGTTGTTACTGATATGTGTTGAGAATTTAACACTTAAAGCACTCGTTTTACGTCTTTTTAGTAAGAATAATTTCTTTTCATTCCCACTTTGAGTCATTTTTATTTATTTTTTTATACATTTGTTATTATGAAGCTAAATATTGTGGTTGACTTATTGGTACTCATAGAAGATGCTAATAGAGAATTTTTGTGAAAACAGCAGGATGCTACAGCATTGGTGCAGCGTCGATCTGATTCATGTGCAATTTTTTTGGAGGATCTTAATGGTTAAGACGCTGACTTTTTGACTAGTGGAAGACAGCTGTAGAAGCTGACTTTATGATTTAAAATATGTTGCTAAGGGGCTGTTTGTTTGGCTCTTAATGTGACATTAAGAGCCAACCTCTTAATCGGTAAGAGGTAAGGAGTTTTTGGCAAAAAAAAATCAAGCCTCTTAATGGTTACATAACCCTCTTAACCATTTTGCATCCAAGGGTTCACTAAACCATTCAGACATCTATTTTTCCAAGTTTACCCTTCCCACCCCTTCTTCCCAACCCCTCTCTTCACGAACGTCGCCATGGCCGGTTGCCATCGCCGGTCGCCATCGCCATCACCGGTCGCCATCGCCGTCGCCGGTCGCCTCCACAGCTTCGCCGGTTGTCGCCGGTCACCTCCACAGCTTCGTCGGTCGACATTTCTGTATCTTCACCTCCACCATCGCATCCCCCACTGTAACGCCCCAGCCCACACATTGCATGTAATACATATTTCATACCAAAGAAATACATATT
>NC_037542.1:3917478-3919462 GCF_001531365.2 Cynara cardunculus var. scolymus | reverse complement strand
ATTTAGAAACCACTCACCTTTTAAAGCTTTTGAACACAAAATGCTTGCAATCAACCTTTTGAAATCCAACTCTTGAAAATAGCTTGAAATCACCCTCTCTTGATAAACTGGACAACACACTCTCTAATTCCCTCTCAAAATAGTAAGAAGAGACCAAAATGAAAGGATAACCCCCTTTTTATACCCTCTCAAATGGGGAAGGTCGGCCAACCGCCTTCCCCTCCCCCCCCCCTTTTTTGCCACCTCATGCATGAACTTATACATGCACACATGTACATACCTTGCACACACATGCATAATCACATAAATTTATATATATATATACATACATATATATATATATATCCATATATCCACTAAATGCATAATTTTACATACCGGCACGTAACAAATTATCATGTTATCACGAAAATCATTTAGTCAAATATTCACGTATAAATTACCTTGGGTAATAACCAGGATCTGGTTATCACATTATCCACCCCTCAAAAGAATTCCGTCCCGGAATTCCTTTAATAAAAAAGCCACGGGTATTCTGATCTCATCTTTGACTCCAGTTCCCATGTCGCCTCCGGTCCTTTGTGACACTTCCACTGTACTTTAACCAGACTTATCTCTTTGCTTCTCAACACCCTGATCTTTCTGTAAATTATGGCTTCTGGTGTTTCCACAAAGTTCAATTTATTGTCTAGTTGGATCTCTGGCAATGGTACAGCTAAATTCGGATCAGTCAAACATTTCCGCAAATTCGACACATGGAAAGTGTTGTGAATTCGACTCAGCTCTTCCAGCAATTCTAACTGATATGCTACTGGCCCGATTYGCTTGCATATTCTGAATGGCCCCACATATCTCGRACTGAGCTTTCCTTTCTTCCCAAATCTGATAACACCCTTCCATGGTGAAACTTTTAACATTACAAAATCGCCTACTTCAAACTCAATGGATTTCCGACAATTATCAGCATAGCTTTTCTAGCGATCCTGTGCTGTTTTGATTCTTTCACGGATCTGTTCAATCTTTTCGGAAGTTTCTTGAACAATTTCRGGACCTGTTAGCTGTTTTTCACCCACTTCATTCCAGCACAACGGCGTTCGACATTTACGTCCATACAATACTTCATATGGTGCCGCTTGGATACTGGAATGATAACTGTTGTTATATGCAAACTCTATTAACGGTAAATGATCTTCCCATGATCCTCCGAAGTCAATAATACAACTTCTCAACATATCTTCTAGAGTTTGAATAGTTCTCTCACTCTGTCCATCAGTCTGTGGATGATACGTTGTACTTAGTCGAATTTCGGACCCTAGAGCTCTTTGTAACCCTTCCTAGAACTTTGAAGTAAATCGGCTATCTCTATCAGAGATAATAGACAAAGGAACACCGTGTCTAGTAATAACCTCTTTAATGTAAATCTGAGCTAGTTTTTCTAAAGAGTATCTCTCTCTTATCGGTAGAAAATGTGCAAATTTAGATAAACGATCCGCAATTACCCAAATCGCGTCATATCCTTTTGGTGTTCGCGGTAATTTCATAACGAAATCCATGGTAATGTGATCCCATTTCCATACAGGTATCTCCAAAGATTGAAGGCTTCCATAAGGTCTCTGVTGTTCAATCTTGACCTGCAAACATGTTAGACATTGTTCCACATACCGTGCTATATCTCTTTTCATTCCTGGCCACCAATAAAAAGGTTTTAAGTCATGATRCATTTTATTGGTACCTGGATGGATAGAATACCGAGATTTATGACTTTCGTTCAATATTCTATTTCGGATGTCTCCAAAATTTGGTACCCAAATTCGCCCTTGAAAGCACATAAGTCCTTCATCATTCTGGTCCAAGGTTGAGATCATTTTACCCAACTTTTCTGTCATTACAAATTATGCTTTTACAGCTTCTTGTTGACACTTCTGAATTTCTTTACGGATATCGGGAATCAAATTCATTCTCATTGCTACAGTCTTGATTGTTC
>NC_037542.1:3898852-3913560 GCF_001531365.2 Cynara cardunculus var. scolymus | reverse complement strand
ATTTTGATCGGATATCAAATCCGGTCAACAATCCGTCCAAGACTCGTCCGGTTTAAAACTAAACCTTTTAAACACTCAACCGGTTTAACCAACTCCGGACAACAAACCGCTCACGGTTTGTCCGGTTTATACTAATCCGGTCACTAAGCCGCTTAAGGCTTGTCCAATTAAAAACTATCCGGACAATAAACCGTACAAGGCTTGTCCGGTTTATCCGGTCAAGCTTTGTCCGGATAAACACTTAGACAATATAATCAAAGTTCCATTTCAAAGGATAAGAATACGAAGCATACTAATAAAATCAGTAGTAAATTTTATGCAAAAAATTTAGAAACCACTCACCTTTTAAAGCTTTTGAACACAAAATGCTTGCAATCAACCTTTTGAATTCCAACTCTTGAAAATAGCTTGAAATCACCCTCTCTTGATAAACCGGACAACACACTCTCTAATTCCCTCTCAAAATAGTAAGAAGAGGCCAAAATGAAGGGATAACCCCCTTTTTATACCCTCTCAAATGGGGAAGGTAGGCCAACCGCCTTCCCCTCCCTCCCCTTTTTGCCACCTCATGCATGAACTTATACATGCACACATGTACACACCTTGCACACACATGCATAATCACATAAATTTATATATATATATATATATATATATATATATCCATATATCCACTTAATACATAATTTTACATACAGGCACATAACAAATTATCATGCTATCACGAAAATCATTTAGTCAAATATTCACGTATAAATTACCTTGGGTAATAACCAGGATCTGGTTATCACACCCACGATCGTTCGTTCTTCTGTTCACCGTCTTTCCCTAACAAATCGAGTTGCAAACCCTATCAATCGAAAAAGGGGAGGAAAAATGATCGAATAGCAAAAACCCTAACATCTCTATTTTCGCCCCTGCTGTTTCTCCATCTCGATTGAGCCCTAACGGTGAAGGTAACACATCAAACATAAGAATTCTTGTTTGTTTTTGAGGTGTGCCTGATTTTTGGAAAAAGCAGAGGCAATCAAAAGAGGCAAACAATCATGTTTTGGTAGATGATGTTTTGGTAGATGATGTTGTGGGAAACTGTTTATTGCAAATCTAGTTGGAAACTGTTTATTGTTTATTAATTTATGATTTTATTTGGAAACAAGTAATGTTAGGTTGGTTTGGATTAATATGAAATCTTGTTTTGAACAAGTATTGTTACGTTTGTTTGGATTAATATGAAATATGTAGTTAYATTTACAAAGTAATTGTTTTATTCAGATATCTGCCAAACAATTATATTTCATTCAGTACTAAATCATACAGAGGGTTAAAATGATAATTTGTTGTCATTCAGAAAACATTTACCAAACAACCATATTTCATTCAGCACTTAACCATTCTGACCCTTTTAACCATTCTGACTACTTAACCATTCTGCACAAAACCATTCAGCAACTGCCAAACAGCCCCTAGACTTTGGTTAGGCTTTTGTACTTTTTAGTTACTCTTTTGTTACTATGTAACTAGCTTTTGGAAGCTTAGCCTCCAAGTCTTTTATTTTTTTGTCTTTTAGTGCCCCCTTTTGTGTATAAAAGGAAGGCTTGGGGTGCCTTTGTTATCATCCATTAATCCATCTTTCATCCATTGTATCCCATTTCCTCCATCAAAAACATTAGCTAGTATTACCCTCTCCAAGGGTGATTTTTATTAATCTTTTGAGTTCTTCATCTTTTTCTTCATTTAGGGGCTGTTTGGCAGTTGCTGAATGATTTAGTGCAGAATAGTTAAGAGGTCAGAATAGTTAAGAGGGTCAGAATAGTTAAGTGCTGAATGAAATAATGTTGTTTGGTAACTGTTATCTGAATGACAATAAATTACCATTTTAACCCTTGTACGTTAAATCCAAAATCTCCAAACAAAGAAGGGGCATAACAGGAGCACTGGAAAAAGCAATCAACATGGAGTGCATTACCAGCTGCAATTACCTTGGATTAGAAAAGAAAGAAAAACAGACATTCGACCAACAAACAAGCTCTGGAAGAACTTCGGTGCATCGTCAAGGGTTTCGTGAGCAACAGCAGAAAATTCGACAGAAACTCCAAAAATTCTAAAACTTGACAGATTTCGTAGATTGGGTATCGCCATTGCAATAGCTTCAACGCAATGGCTTAGTTTAGGGTTCCAGCGAGTTAGGGTTCCAGTCGTGACAGATTTCAAAAATCTAAAGGGGGTTCGCGATTATTCAGGTTTGCTAGGGTTCAGAGACTGATCGATCATGGCGACGGTAAATGGTGTTGACATTCAACGAYTTGTTGACGGTGGATGGCGGCRACGTGAAACTGGTGGACGGSGATGGTGTTGTTTTTGTTCTTAGTGAAGGTGACGGTGGAGATGACCGGAGATGAGTGGGAAGGATTGTGAAGGCGACGTGGAAGGAAGGGTAAAGATGGAAGAAAAGGTATCTGAATGGTTGAGTGAAGCCTTGGATGCTAAATCGTTAAGAGGTAATTGTCACCATTAAGAGGCTCAATTTTTTTTGCCAAACAGCCTCTACCTCTCACCGATTAAGAGGCATCCTCTTAATGTCGCCATTAAGAGGCAAACAAACAGCCCCTTATATTCTCGTCTTTTATTTTACGCTCTTTATTTTACGTTCCTTTATGATTATTGTCATTTACATTCCGTTATTTAATTTCCGCAATTTACATTCTCGCAATTTACATTCTCGCAATTTACATTCCCGTCATTTATTTTCTCGTCATTTACATTTCCGTCATTTATTTTCTCGTTATTTACTTTACGTAATTTACGTTTATTTCTTTATTTTCCGTCATTTATTATTTATTTTTCGTTATGAGTAACTAAGCTTTTATAGCTTGGGTGTGAAACGGAAAGGTGAGATTTTCAAACCGAAAGAAAGTAGCTAAGTGTTTTCGTAAACGACGTTCCATTGTTTCATTCGAGTTTTTAAAAAACCAAGCACACTTCTTGACGAGTTGATCACTTGAAAGTGTTAAAGTGCGATGGACTTAGAGATAAGTCATTGATAAGCACGTCAACTTGAATGACATAAGAGGTAGACTTGAGAAAGTTGCCGACAAGGAGACTTGTCATTTATGTTTTTCAAAACTTAGCTCCCGACGGGTTGGTCACTCTTCAAAAGTGTCACAGTGTGATAGATTCAGAGATGAACTATCAAGAACACGCCAACTCGAATGATATGGGAATCGACTCGAGAGAGTGGTTTTTAACAAAGAGATTTGTTTATCCATATATTTTGAAAACACCATCGTGTCACTATCCCCGGTCCGGACACCACATAGAGATATGGGTGGAAAGCTATAAGATAGTGCAATGGTGAAGTCTGAGAGGAATGGCTTCAAAATAGATGGTGGAATTTAGTTTCGAAACACTGATTGTTGTAGCATTCTTATAGCATTGGTTGCTGGAATTTGTGTTTGGGTCTCGCCTTAAGTCTTACACCCTTACTTCTTTTATATATTTTGTACTCTGTTTTAATTCACCTTAAAATCAAACAAAAGTCTTCAAAATCGTCATTTGAAATCATCTCTTTCATTGGACTCTAATCTAACTTTGGCTACAATCTCTGTGAACGATAATCTGGTACTTATACCACTTTATTACTTGGAAAGACGACGTTGGGTCATATTGTATACTTGATTTGTGGCCCAATTTCATTAAGTTTAAAGGTGTGAAATATAACCGACCAGTTACCCAGAACAATATCCGGACAAGGAGATGGGCGGGGTTGGCTGAGGAAACTAGTAATCCGGTTGAGGTTGTATCCGGGTGTGGCTGAGAGAAGAAAAAAAAACTAAGTCACGACCAGGGAGTTGTCCGAGATTGGTATTCGGGTGAGTCAAGCTCGGACACAGGGTTATCCGAGGAAGAGACTACACCGGACACGGGAAATTTTGGTCGTTGGCCGATAATGATCAAGACCGGATGCGGGGATGAGCGATGTTTGCAAACTTGCGACTAAGGCTGTTCTGGGTGAGCCTAATCCGGACAAAGGGGAGTGCAAGGATAGCTAAACCCGTGTGAACTTGTGTGCGAGGTAAGACTTGAATACGGACAAGCCCTTGTCCGAGGAATACCAGAAATCGACCAAGACTATGAACAGTTTACTCCCTAATCCGGTCAAGCTGTTAGGCGATTTTGAGACCAAAAAAATTGACTAAGTATGGAATTCAACCAATAGGTTAAAAATGAAAACCGACCACCTTGAGCGATTCAGACAAATTCCAGCAAACTTGTGAGATGAAAAACAAAGATAATCCGATCAAAATACCATAAAAACACAAAAACAACTACTTTTTCATCCAAAAATGGATCAAAAACTGACTTTTTGAAGAACTTTTCAAGAACACCAAAAATTTTCAAATCCACAAATCTAATCAGATATCTTAAACTAAAGATTAAATCACAAAATTTAGTGAATAACAACGATTCACGAAACATTTACACTTTGATCATATTTTTAATATCATAACACAAAAATTTGGAAAAAATTGGATTAAAATCTTGAAAAAATGAAGAACACAAGATGAAAAAGATGAACTCCAGAAAATTTTCTAAATTTTTTTTCAAATTGGTGATTTCTTCTTGTGATTTCTCTACATATCCAGCTCTGATACCAACTGTTAGTCCACAATAATGATCAATCTTCAAAATCAACTATGAATCAATGGCAATCTTCATGTTTAACAATACGAACACTATGAAGAACTTGAGAGAATTAGTCAACAAATCAAACTTCTATTCTTTATGTAAGTATTACAAATGAGCTCTTCTACCTACAAATCACTACAAGACAAAGCTTTATATAGGGTCAAACATTAAACCCTTCTAGTCAAAGTCAACAAGACTTACAAAGTCAAACACGCTAACATTACAATTATAGACAATTATAAACTTTCAAGACGAATACAATTTAACACTAAAATTCAGTCCTAACAGTATGGTTGATGAGTAGATAATTGATGGTGCAGATTAAATGGAAACTGAAGAGCATATAGAGGTCACTAGCATTCCTAGTTCTGATGGGGAGTTTAAAAACCCAAATGATGAACTAGAAGACAAGCATGAAGAGATTTTAGAAAACTCATCTCTTGCAATTATTCCATTCATTCCTTCAAATCAAGATTCTTGCTAACAGCAGAACAACTACAGGAAGAACCAACTATCCAAACTTCAGATGAAGATATTGACTTTGATAATGAGTTGGAAATATTCAAGAATGTTGGAACCATGTTTTCCTTCCGGAATTTAAATCACATGTATTTATCAGACCATGAGGAGAATGTGATGTTGGAGCATGAGATTGATGGAAATTGGCCACGAGAAGTTCAGATGATGTATTCAGATATGGTAAGCAGTCTAAGGAGGAAGAGAGTGGAATTGAATCTAGACAGCCCAATAATCAAATAATAGAATTCCAGAGCAAGTCATTTGCTACTATGTATCTTAACCTGCAAATCATAAGGGCTGACAACTATGTCTACCAGATCTCTAGTGTTGACTTTTCAAGGCTAAAGCTACAAGATCAAGTGTTTTTGCTTAATATTTTTTTCCAAAAAACAGATATCTCATGGGTTGAGTTGGAGTTGAGGAGGACTATGGGAATCCACATCATAAATTTGGGGTTGTATAACCTATAGGTGACTTTGGATTTGAAACTGCCAAGGATAAATGTTGTAGATCCTCTCAATGAAACATTTGACAACAGCCTTTTACTTGGTAAATTTGTGAATGTACAGCAACCTCAATACTATTTCAAGACTTCTTCACAAAGGTATGTTTTAAAGGTTACAAGGATCCCATTGTTCTCATCTGAAGTGCTTAGTCACTTTCTTGAAGAAATGGAGAAGGTTTCATCTCTGCAAGAAGAACTCAAAGAAAATTTTGTTGAAGAAATAAAGGCCAGACTCAAACTTGGAGAGGTAGTCAAAGAATGCCTAAGTTTGGTAATCATGGAGGAGAACACAAAAAAAATCCTTTGAAAAAGATGTGATCTTACGTCAAGAATACTACATCTCTCCAGAGCTGAAAAGGGATGTTCTGAAACTAGTGCATAAGAAGGAGGTGAATGAAATAAATCTGGATGAATGGTTCCTTGAATTCAAATTCTAGAATCTATTCATGTCAGAGCATGAGTTTAAAGTTATCACATATGTGGATTCTTTTACAAGAAAGTCTATAGGCTTCAAGAGAAAGTATGAAGCTTTTATCCATAAGATAGGAAAGATGAGAAGGGATGTTTACTCTGAACTTGCCATAACAAATATGGTGGATGTCAAGCAAAGAACTTGGAGGAGTTTAGTGTATCAAGTCTTTGCAGTTGAAAGAGAAGATAAAAGAATATCATTCACCTTGTAGACTTGCTCCAACTCTACAACAAATTAGCTCCATTTGAAGACAAGGTTGCAAAGTTTAGAAAAGAACTTACTGCTATCACCCATGGTATACTCAGAGCAACACTATGGGGTGGTATGGAAAATTTTCAAGTGGACCTAAAGTACATTTGATGCCACTAGACATAAGCCTTGGAGATTTGGCAAACTATCACACAAGTACAGTAGTGTGTGATCCTCTAGACTACATCTGTAAGAACCTGCATGAATTTTTTTATTTAGAGTGTATGACATGCACAAGTATAACACTAGTACTTCAAAACAGATCCACAGATCCTTGGAAAAAAGACTTCGCAAAAGGCCAAGGATCATCTCAAAAGAGGACTGGCCAAAGGTAAAAGAGTTAGTGATTTGGATGAGAGTGGAGATAGAATCACAACTCACATACAGATGGATCATCATAGATAATTTCATTCACCTCCTTAAAGATAGAAGGTTTGAAATTTGAAGCAAATGTGAGATTGAAAGATATAAAGATTGCTTCCAAATTTGCTAAGGATGGAAGTCTGCAGAGAAGACTTCATAAATCTGAATTGCGGATTCCCATAGATCTGAACTGAAAAATACTTATTAGACTAAGTATAAGTCTAACAAATTGTCTTCACATCTCTAGATTAGAAGACTTCAGAGTTCGGGCGAAAGATCTTCTATATGCACAAGTATAAAGTCTGAAGAGTCAATCTTTAGAGTTATTTTAAGAGAAGACCCAAAGAGTGCCTAAGTTTTAAATCTGAAGACAAAGTCTGAAGACCTTGAGTTTAGAGTTATTCTAACTCTGAATGAGAGGATAATGTTGATCATGTAACAAACTATTAGCGATAAAGATTATCTTTCCATGTTTATAGGATCTAGTTTCATTGTTTATTTATTCTTTATATAGATAGGATTATTATTCTTTTCAATAATGATTCATTCAATTATTCGAGCATTGTACGCAGATTGCTCTGCACTTTCTAACTTCAAAAAAGATCAAAACCTTTGACTGCTCATACTCTGTTATTATTTTTATTTTGTTCTTAATATTCTTGATACACGGGAACTTTCAATTCTTCACTCAGCCTTTTCAAGAACAACATATTGTTCTTTTCCTAGGTTCTAATCACATCACATTTCTTGCATTTGTTGATGAGTGTGTTGAACCTATGATAAGTTTGTTCCAAGGACTCATCAGGAAGAGCTTGAAAACTATTGTACTCGTTTAGACATTGAGCACGTCTATTCTTCTCATCTTTATTCCACCTTCAAGTTGATTGGCAAGTTGATACCATAAATCTTTGGTAGATCCAAAGATTCACAGGCATACAAGGATTGGAAGATTTCATTGGCAATTGCCATGATCAGTAGCCTTTTGGCCTTTTGATCGATTTCAATTTGTCTTTTATCTTCATCATCCCAATCCTTCCTTTCTTGTGGGATCCTGATTGTTGGGATCTCAGTCATGGTGAGTGTAGCAAGAACTCTTGGAACCATAGTCGTTGGGATGTAAGGACCTTTTTTCACAAACTCATATAACTCGAGATCTAGACCTTCATAGAAATTAATCATGTGAATCTTCCATTGGGGATATTCATTCCTGAAAAGAGTAGGAGGTTTTGTGAGAGAGTCATGCATTCATCATGTTCCAAGTTTGGTTTGACATTTTGACATAAACGGAGTATGAAAAAGAACTTTAGGCTTGACATGACAAGGTAAGAATACGAAATAGATTGAAATATACCAATCTTCAATGAAATGAAAAAGATTGACTACTATTCACGAGAATAGTATAAAATGCATAAAACTCGGAAAACAAAGATCTGGAATGGATAACAATTTCAAATAAGAAATTAACCAAGTAAAAGAGGAAGAATCCATAACAGATTGGATCGAACTAACCAATAGTTTGAGTACTTGGCTCTGATACCAATTGTAGGAACCTAAATCCTCTATTACACTAATTATTAATGCTAAACACAAATAAGTGACCAGAAGCAAAGAGCAATAATGCTAGTAGGTTAATGAAAGATACAAGAAAGCAGTAATGAAGAACAAGTACTCTTTTGGGCAATTGTCTTTGTCAAATGTATTTCAATGCTAAAGAGAATTGTTGATTATACCAAGAACACATAGTAATGTATGAAGTTAACAATTTACTTCAGAGTAATATTTGAACTGTTTAAAGTTAGTCTTAACTCTTGAAAAAGACCTATTTATCTTTCTTGTGTAACTCACAGTTTAATCTAAATTCTTGTTATCCATAATGAATACAATTAATAAACTTTTATACTAAAATTATCATATCAGAACACAAATAGTAAGAAAAAAATGTACTTTAGTGACAAATGATGATATTTATTCACAATATTTTTATTCATTGCAGTAGATCTGTCAACAAGTACAAGAATTTTCTTAGTAGAACATAAAAAATTCTCTTGACTTGTGTCTTTCTTCTTCCAAACTAAACTTCTTTTTTGCTTTTTATATCTAAAAGGACAAAGATTTTGAATTAGCAGAAGATAACATATTTTTGATCTATTTAGGATTTACAAATCTTTTTGGAGAAGTATCCTCTTTAGAACCAGAAGTTTCACCTTTTTCAAAAACTTTAGCTTTGGATTTGAAATCAGATATAGTAACTACAGCTGCTTTAGACTTTTCTTGTTTATCAAACTCTGGATTTGAGTGGATTTTTCAAACATTTGGTTTAATGAATTTAGAATGTCTTGACTATCTAGGACCTGTTTTTGATCTTCTTTTAGAACTAGAGGACCAAATAACTCATCAGGCAGTTTTGTTTCAAATTTGATCTTGTCTCCATCAACCATTCTTTTAAGAGATTTATAAATAAGATAACTATCTTTAATAATCATGCCATGAGAAAAATGGAATTGAAGAAAACTTGTGTTCTTCATATTAAAATGTTGATAAAAATGTTAACAAGACTTTTGTACAAAAATAACGAATAAAAATATTAAAAAACGAGTCAAAACCGAGCTCAAAAAGCTCTAAAATCATACCATGGCTGTTGCCATTAATATGATGTTTTTTTAAATAAAAACACAAAAAACAAAGGATTGGCTTGGAGTTGGGTTCAAAAGCATAACCTTCAAAAAAATCCAAGGAAGAATAAAAATCCTCTTGTGGCCACGCAGGTTTAAATGCAGTGATTTCGAGCTATTTGCAAAACAGGTGGTCGTCTTGGGATTAGTCGGCTCGCATAGCGGGTTGGATATCCTGATTAATAAAATAAAAAAAAAAGCATAACCTTCATAAATTTTTTGAAATGATTGGCAATTGGGACTTGGTGTTTTAATTGTTTAATTCTAAAAAGGTGATTACCACAAATCATTTATTTATTTGTGTAGATTTAATAATGGGATTAAAGTGTCATCTTTGGGTTCAATAAATATTGGTACCCCTTAATTCGAAATGGAAACTTTATACAATTACATAATTGCTAATTTGATGTTTTTAGGATATCATCTGAGTTTTACACACGAGATTTGACTAATGTTACTAAAGGTTGACTGAGTTAACCACATGTTGACTTTTACCTCGTTTAACCCATAAAGATTTTAACGTGAGATCAAATGAAGATATTTGAAACATATTAAGGGACTCGGGTTTAATTAGAGTTTCACTTTAGGTGAGATCGAGTTTGACCATAGTTGACTTTTGAAGAAATTAAGTCATTAATTGGATATCATAGTATGAAATGTGTAAGTCATCATTCAGGAGCTACCAATAATTGATTTACACGGACATGTGAGTCTTCATGAAACTTACAATCGGGTGCATACCTACGTAAAATTTATTTTGAGCATGACATGATTTGTATGGCGATGTATGCCTATGCATGATGTTTCAGCTTACGTACATATTACAGTATATTTTAGATGTATGTTATTTATGACGAGTTGCATGCTATATGTATATTGTTTTCAAACAACTGTAACGTGCTATTTGATACGACATTTTTATGATCATTTTTAATGGGTGGGTATTTGACCAGTAAGTCAAATGACAAGTGACACGACCAAGAAAAGTGGGTGGTCGGATATAATAGGTAGGTCAAGTTAGGGGGTATCAATAACTAAATTTGAGTAAAAAATTGATTACCTGCAACCCCAACTAGCCCTAAACAAAACCCGCTTCCAATGACACCAAAGTGAGCGGGCAGTTTTTTTCTCACTCGGCAATTAAGGCTAGCGGGGGGGGTCTGAGATAGAGCTCGAGACCTTTCTTGTATTTGAGCAAAGTTGCTCCACCCGTTTGCCAACTGAGCTACATGCTAGCGGCGCGTTAACAACTAAATGACTCATACCCGACCAGGCAATTTATAGTTAACAACTAAATGACTCATACCCGACCAGGCAATTTATAAGATCTCATTTCTTTCAATCTTGCTGATGTTTTTAGAAGTTTGTTACTATAGATGCATCTCAAAGACAGAAGTTTTAGGTTGGACAAAAGAAAAAGGCATGCACAGAGATTTGCTCTATCTATTTATGTTCAGACATTTATGTTGATTAAATTTTGTAACTCAACCTATTTTAAGTCAGATTAGCATTTAAGTTAAATATTTATTATATTAAAGCCTTCTACTGTAAACGATTTTAATTAATCACCCATTATTTCAGAGATATTTATTAAAAAAAAATATTGATAATGATGTGACATCATAAATAAAGGTGTAAAATAAATTATCTTTTTAATTTTTAAATATAAAATATTTCAAATATTAAATCAATCAAAACAAGATTTTTCAAATATTTAATTTGAAATCAATATGGATATAACTTTTTGAATGAAAATTTGCATTAAATTTTCATTTTTATTTACAATAAAACTTTACATCCCGTACATTATTGTAAATATACAACTAATATCTTTACTAGGTATTTATATCAATGATATTTATATGTTTATAAAGTTACGATTTAATATTATATATAGAAAGAGAGACTTGGGATCATATTTATATGTTTATAAAGTTACGATTTAATATTATATATAGAAAGAGAGACTTGGGATCATGTAAGACCAAAGATTTTTCGTGAGACCCGTAAGACCAATTCTCAACCCTTGGATTAGATCTACAATTTAAAGATTCATAATCACAAAATTGTCACGTTTTCAATAATCACAAAATTGTCACCGTGCAACTTTAGACCATTAGATCATTAGCTTATAAAGTTGATCAATGAACATAAATTGGTCTTATGGGTCTCACGAAAAACCCTTGGTCTCACGTGAACTCAACCATATATATATATATACATACATATATATATATATATATATTCAAAATTTGTTGTTTTACTTTTAAACAATATGTCTTATTAATAATTATATTATGTCAATTAATTTCTTTTGCATCCTCTTGTGTCTACGAAGATTTAAACATAGTGATTACGGGCCATCAGGGAGCGCTGAGAGTGAAGCGAAAACAGGTTATTGTTTTGGAATTACTCGGTTCACATAACAGTTTAGATATCTCGTATAACAGGGTAGATATCTAGATAATAATAAAAATGTGGATTCACATGAGAGAGTACGTACCTACCATCAGGAATATATATGCATGTGCATATCAATAATTCTATGATGGGTTCACTGCAAAGCATTAACGACCCATTTTTAGTCCCGTTTATTTTGTTTCTATCTACATGCATATGCATGTGAGAGCATGAAACATATATTCAATACCATACATGAAAACAGTAGAATCCATGGCATCTCTCTTTCAAGAAATTACTCAGCACATAAATATTCTCATAACAATCATATATACTTGAATATACCACCATTCAGCTTTGAGTCTTTATTCGATACCAGTAGCCCACGTCTCTTGTCTTATCTCTGCCTGCTGCCAAATATAAACGACACATATATATATGCAAATATATATATATATATAGAGAGAGAGAGAGAGAGAGAGAGAGAGACAGAGATAATCTATTATTGGTCATTTGGTATAGTAGTACTTTTTTGTATGCGATTATTGTTATGGAACACACAACACAACGTTGTAAAATAAGAGAGGGGTGACATGCATGGTTGTCGCGAAACAATAACTAAGGGCATGGACGAACCTATTATAGGTCATACGGTGGCACGTGTATTCCACCGTCGAAGGGTAAAAAAATTTAGGTTCGTGAAAGGTGCAACCGTATTAATTTGTTGTGTGCAACCGTATGTATTTTGAAACTACAGTGAGAACGATTTTTATTAGGTAGAGTTTGTTTGCAAGACTTTTATTCCACCCCAGACCCAAGTGCGAATCTCGTTAGTGTCATTTTCATAGTCAAACGGTGCCACCGTTTGAAAAAAATTCTGGGACCGTCTTGGACTAAGGGGTTGTGTGGTTGGTTTAGTCTTGTATAGATAAGGTTTATGTGTAGATTAATCCGTTTATATATGATGGAAAGGTTTTCTCATAGATTATACAACTTATTCCATCGATTATACATGATTGTTTAGTAGTGGCTTAATGTATAAAAGGTAACTTAATGTATAGAAACATCATCAGAAACTTGATTTCACCTGTTTCAGATGTGGATCATGTCTTAAATGGTTTCCATGCATTGGAACAAATGGTTCCACGTAGCCTCCAAAGAGATTTGTGGATGCATTAAGATTAACGTGGTTGTTGTCACACGGCTGACTGGGGGACGGAATAAAAACAAAGGAATTAGGAATCTGAAACAAAAAAAGGAAAATGACGAGACTTTGTGTAGTCATTTATCAGAAAATGACAGTGATGAATTCAGTGGAGATGCATCCAAAAAACGATGAATTATACTACCTGCAGCAGGACTGCCTTTATTCCTAAAAAAAATCCTCTATGAATACTCTTGCTGACTTTATGTGGCATATATCATCCCACTCCTGGCCACTATCATCACAGGTACCTCATGACTTATGCTTATCCCAAGCAAGAAGGTCCCCCACAAAACCTAACACTTTATGGACATAAACTTGCCATTGTTCATATGCTATGTCTATATATATAGAGAGAGAGAGAAAAAGAGGGGTTGGTTATTATACAACTCTTGACATTTGTGCAACCAATACAACTCAATCTCAACCATCCATTTCATTTGATTAATATGTCATTTCATAGAAGTTTTGATTGTTTCTTAATATAAAGTATTGATCATAATTAATGAATCATATTCATCTTCCATAAATATTTAAATCATAATAAATGAACTCTCATAATTTCCATAAATATCTCAATTTATTGGGTTGCATTCGTTGTACAAATGTCATGGGTTGTATTTGAAACAAACTCTCTCTCTCTCTCTCTCTCTCTCTCTCTCTCTCTATATATATATATATATAGGGTTGGGTTGGGTTCACGTGATACTAAGAGTTTTTCGTGAGACCAGTAAGACCAATTTATGCTCATTGATCAACTTTATAAGCTAATTATCTGATGGTCTAAAGTTGCACGGTGGCAATTTTGTGATTATTGAGAAGTCTCGTAACAATTTTGTGATTATGAATGTTCAAATTGTAGATCTAATCCAGGGGTTGAGAATTGGTCTTACAGGTCTCACGAAAAACCTTTGGTCTCACATGATCTCAAGTCTATATATATATATATATATATATATATATAAGGGCTTAATCAAATGAGAACTGAATTGTTTGTGATAACTGTGAGAACCAATCTCAACCACATATTATAATAATCAATGGGTAAGATTAAAAAGAATCTTAATTAATGTATTTCTATAAATAAATTACTGTCATTTAATGACATTATATGAACAAGGGCAAGATGATCATTTTGTATGTTAATATTATTGTTCAATTGGAATCCAAATATAGTGAAGATACTTTCTTGTATTTGAGACGGAGACGATTGCCTTAAACCCTAGAGTAATCTCAATTTGTGCTACATTGTGGTACATTTAGTGTTGATCATAATCTGTTGGAAAATGGTGTGATACATTGTGATAACATTTAGCCTTTGTAATAATATTTGACTGGACATTGTGATAATCAATTTGTGATAATCAATTTGTGCTACATTGTGGTAACAACACATCTGCTACATAAAATCTGCAGATGTATTAACAACATTAGTACAAGTTGGTGTGATACATTGTGATAACATTTTTAAATATTATGGATACAATCTTCAACAAATATGTCTGATTTCATGTGATTCATTAGAATAATGAACATGTTTACACAAATGGATTTATTTTTTTGAAATTATTTCACTAAATGATATTAATATTTTATTTTAGGAATGTAAATCAATATTAATTTATTTTATTTGAAACG
>NC_037542.1:3883764-3893881 GCF_001531365.2 Cynara cardunculus var. scolymus | reverse complement strand
ATTTCTTCTGTATACCAATTCTAAAAATTCAAAATTCAATATTAAATCCTCAAAAATGTAAATTAATATAAACAAATTGCAAATCTATTATTTCACATAATGTACTATTTAACTTTTTTATCATTTACTTTCTATCAATTAATGATTTATCTTAATTATATTATTTAATGTTAGAAATAATATTTTAACATGTTTTTTTTTTGTCATTAATTTACATTTGTCAAATAGTTTATTGGCTAGTTTTGCCAAACGTGACCAGTTTATCAGCTGTTAGATAACATATTAGCTAACAACTAGTTTATCAGCTAAGTTTTCAAAGATACCCTAAAAGGCATAATTAGGATTTGGTGGGAGCCCTAATGGCACCCTATCAAATGAAATGGTCCCCAAAACACCAAAGTGACACAAAACAATTCCTAATCTTTGTCCATTAGAAATTGGCTACCATTGAAGATACTAAGGGCTTTGGTTGAGGAAGATCAAGACTAGTCATCGTTAAAGTTATGCTAATAGAAGGCGATAAAGCAATGAATTGAGGTATCATGTATGCAATTGTATTATATGGTTTTCTTAATGATGCAATAATATGGTTTGCTTATTCGGATTGATATTGGCAAATTTCTAACAAATAGTATCAAAGCCACCATATATCCGTTGAATCATAAAAATTAGTATTACCGTTTTTGGTTTCATATACTTTACTTTGATTTGTTAAAATCGCATCAACGTTTCTCTTCCATATAGTGTTGTAGTTGACAAGGTCATATCCAAGTGATTAAAAAGTGTGTATGTATGTATATGCTTCTTCAATTTTTAACCAAATTTTTTGGTGTTTTGTGAACCAAACTTTGCCTTTAATTTGTGTAATCTATGGATTAAATTGATTAGTGGTAGTTTTGTGAAAAGTTAAAAACTGATGTATGCTAAACATAAATGAAAATTAGTTGTCACACCCCGCTAAAGCGGAAACACGAGATGTAGCAGGTAAGCGAGTCACAGCAACAGTTAATAAACAACAACATTCAAGTTTTACTAAAAGAAATCAAGTGTAACACCCATAACCAAATTGGAATAAAATACTTCTTTTACAAAATCTTCAATTTCGAACTTAATCGGTCTTGCCACGATTATGCTCCCAAAACACTTCATTTCTTACTTATTACCTGAAATGCATGGAACATAAAACAACGTCAACTACAAAGAGTTGGTGAGCTCACGGGTTTTCACATGCACAAAATATTACAATGCATAAATCATTTATTTGCAAACTTATACGTAAACTTTTGCACTTAATAAATGTAAATATACCACGATGCTTAAACTTGAGACGCTACTGAGTCTTACCTGACCAATGTGCCCCATTATTTTACGAACGACCATAAGTAGCCCGTACACTTACTTAGGTCCCACAGTTCGTAGTAGTACTAATTCAGCGGTGGTCCAAATTCCACATGATTAGACTAAGAAAACATAGGTAATGTGCACCCCTTTCTGGGTGGGACTGTCAACACAATAGCGGCTATCCACAATACCACGGCCCGGGGACGTGCCCGAGTTAACAAGTAGCGTTTACGRACGGGGACTTTATTTGGAAACATACTCCCAAACACATCAATTTAGCATTTWATTTCATAGTGCAAAACAGTCAATATTTTATGACATAATAAACTTGACTAAACAGTTCTTTAATCTGATGGTTTCAAACAAAGCTTGACTAAACAGTTCTTTAGTCCAATGGTTAAATAAATAAACAGTATAGTTTGCTTAATCTCATATTTTTTCCCCCAGTTAAATAACAAAAAGCATTAAGAAGTGGGGCCATGAAAACTCACTGGTTTTTTATGATGAATATCCAAGAAGATGATGTTTGAAGTGCTCAACGTCCGTCCTAACCTTCTTAAACAGTCTGAAACCCAAAGATTAGATCACCTAACTAATCTCGATAAAGATAAAGTCAAATTGTTTCTTATATAATGTCATCAGGTTTTTATAACTTAAAGTTGATATTTTATTATTTATCCCAAAAATTATATATATATTAGAAGAAATCAAAATTCTTTTTTCAAAAGCTGATTTTTTTAACAGATTATAAATTATGTTCCAGGTATTTTTGGGTTTCACAAATCACTTTAAATAGGAACCTTCCAAGAGTTATTTTATGTCCAACTTTTCACATCATCCAAAATAATGAGATCAGCCGACTTTTTCCTAATGTCAAGAAAATTTAAGTAGGTTTAAGTCACTCATTATTATCCTACAACCTTGAGTTACACAGCCCCCAAAACAGATTGTGCACTCTTCGAGTGACAGTCATTTGGGGTCTAAACTCATCATTTTTCAAGGATCTTAATTCTATTTTCAAACTAACAAATACGGTTAGCCTCCAAAAAATATTTCCCGATTCCATTAAATTTTGAAGATGACAAAGCCGATTTGAGATRCATGCAAGATTMTACCATACTTYAAAACATAGCCTTACATGCTCAAACTTCGCATGCAATGGGTTTCCTCCTACTTTAGAGTTCAAAGAACATGGATCATAGATTATCATCCTTTTTGAAGACATTTTCATGTCTTTGATGTATAATCTCCCCTCTTTAATTCTCCAGAAATTTAACTATAAGATCAAGAAGTGGGAGTAGGAAGATGAAAACTTTTGTTAATCTATAAAAGTAAGATAACCAGTATCATACTTTTTTCTTAAAATCTTGAATATTCTTCAAGATTGACAGAATTTCCTGAAGGCTTGCTTGAAGGAATCGGCTGGAGGGTGGTTTGTTTTTAGAGAGAGATTAGAGAGATGATATGGTTTAGCAAACAAGAGAGTTGGAAAATGAGAGTTTTCAAATGATGTGGGGTATTTATATGTGGATTTTAATGAGGTAAATGGGTTGGCCTCTAAAAGCCCAAACCCAATAAAAACTTTTTATTTTTCTTTTAGACATGAATAAACCCACTTAACTTTATAATTAACAATGTAATTTACCAAACATTAATAAAAATGACACTATTATTTCAAAACTCCACCTTTTTATAAAATTATTTGGACATTCAATTGAGACTTTTGTATTTTAATTTAAAAGTTTATAATATCAACTATATTTTATTTGGAGCATTTCTAAAATATTTGGCATTACACAAGTTAACTTTATCAGTTGCCTGCTGAGGCGTGATCTTCCGAACTAAAACTTGGGAATTAAGCTAGATGATTTCTAATCACCATGACTAGATCCTAGTAAAATATAAATCTAAATATAAGATCTCTAATAAAGTGTTAACCTGAAGCTCAGAAATGACATAATGTCACATTAGTGAACAAGGATGATTTTGGAAATGATCAAGGAGGCTTTGTTTAGGCATCGATTTCATTCCTAGTAATTACTTGATTAAATATGGAAGTTTGTGATGTAACTTATAAACATGTTGGAAACCTCCTGGGATGTAAAAATTAACATCATTTTAGTAACCTACTAGGATTGAATACATCCTTAAATTTACATCTTGGTTCAGTAATGAACAAAATAATTGTATTTGGTAACCTACTTCGGTTTCAAAAACTCTTCATTGATGAATATCATTCAGTTATGAACACATTCACTATTTCACTTATTAACACATTCATTGTTTCACCTGTGAACATCATTACTATTTCGCTAGTGTTCATTTTCACTTATGAACACATTCAATTTCACATATGAACACATATATACCCTTAATTATTGATTCCAGCATGTGAATTAACCAAGAATATAGATGGTTTCTGGTTGGTCCAAAGGGGTTTGTAAAGGTAAAACCATTTGTTTGGTTAACAAATGATATTCCCTATATGTGTGTGTGTGTGCGTGATAGAGAGAGAGAGAGAGTGTGTGTGTGTGTGTGTGTGTGTGAGAGAGAGAGAGAGAGTGTGTGTGTGTGTGTATGAATAGCTTTTTTAATGTCACTTTCAGGACTTAATTTGATAAGGTCATTTTCACATCTTATGATTTTCCATCTTTTTTAATCTAATAGAGAGGTTGCATCCAAGTTTGCTACAAATGGATGAGAAAAAAAGACACTATCATTATAAGAATCCCACATGTTGGATCCTAGATTTCTCAATTCAATAGATTAAATTACAAATATGTGCGGAAGCAAAGATAAGATCTATATTGGCAAGAATAGTAAATGAAAAGTAAGAATAAATTCACCAGTAGTTCATATATAGTCATCATCATTTGTATTTGATTGGAAGGTTGAATTACACTAGTAAGGATCGATCTTTAAACAATCACTACAAAGTTCTCTCAAAAGTGTAGGTGAAAAGTGTTCAAAAATCTTATTGTACAAAGAGAAAGAACACTTGTTTATAGGCCGAAGATAGCTAAGTCAACGCACCATCTAATGAGAGGCACCCACATGTAAAGGTGTACTAACAAACTTTAGACGGGAACGGCTAAACTTCGGGATCTTCTGCCCCTTGTATAAAGACAATGTCGGATCCAAATGAGATACCTTCAGAGCATGCAGAGATCTTCTAGATGGGCTATACAGAGCTTAGAAAGGTCTCTGGATTTGTGGAATAGAGATCTAACGCTTGGGTTGTTTTGAAATACTTTTATAACATAGAAATGGGACTAATAATCTACCCCTAAGTATTCGAAAAACAAAACTAAAATCTAGAGATAACAGGTTCATTTGATAAAGTATTTTCATTATTAAAGATGAAAAATTACAAGGAAAAAAATGATAAGTATTTACATCTCAGCATCTTCAGCATCCGTGTATATTTTCCAGAACCTAACTATCAGCTCTCTATAATTCAAAATTCTTGTAACCTCATTGATAAACTGCTAACTAGGATTTGTAGGCACCTTCATAGACCCTAACCTCTTATGAACTTATGTCTTAGCCACTTTAAGGTTTTATCAAAGTATTTGAGTCCACCTGTAAGCCTAAAAATTTCTTCTCCTCTTTTTCATTCCTATAGATTGGTCGAGATCTGAATCTGTGAGAATAAAGGCAGAGTGATATCGGTCTATGTTATCCATATCCTCTTTTTTAGTATTATGTACTCTTAAAGCTTTTGGGTATTTGTGTCTTAAAATTTAGTAGTCTTCGTTGCTTGTGTATGATATTACGTATTTGATATGCCTTTCATTATTGCATATATTAATTGGGTGTTTGATCATTTTTGTTTTCTCTCGCTTTCCTCATTTTTAGGTACAACAGCCTTGATGGATCTTTTTGGATGTTGAATTAAAAGAACGTATGTCTTCTTTCCATTTTGGAAAACTTTTCCCTCATTACAAACTTGTGCCTTTTATATTAACCCATTTCCTCCAATGGAGACGTTGTTCAATTTAATTTTGAGGGGGAGCATCGTCTACAGTTTAGAATAAGTAAAAGATAAATAATTGTCTTTGAAAAATTAGAAGACATTAAAATAAATCAAGTTGATAAACCCAACGTTTTAAGTGCAATATAAACTAAAGTGTTGGGTCTTAGCTTTAGCCAAACACTAAGGTGGCGTTTGTTTTTTAAGAGGTGCTTAAGTCTGAAGTCTGAATTCACCTCTGAATTTTAAGAGCTGGTGCTAAAGTCTGAAATCTGAATCAGTCAGACTGTTTGTTTTTACGTCTGAAATCTGAAATCTGAAATCTGAATCATTGAAATCTAGGCTTTCTTTGCAAGCATTGGAAGCTCTAAAAGCAATTAAGAGGTTTTAAGTGAAAATGTTACCTCTGAATAATTCAGACATAATCAGAGCTTTTAAGCTCTTAATTGAAAAAAAAACAAACACACTTAATACCCTAAGGTCTGACCGATTCAGACATAAGAGGGTATTAAGTGCTTTTTAGGTAAAAACAAACAGGGCCTAAACAAAAGTGAAACATTGATAAATAATTTTAAATCCTTTTATAGTATAAAACAAGTTTGGGGAGGGATAAATGTGGTTTTAGCCACAAACACTAACCTAACGATCCCTACCGATTAATTTTGACTCTAGAAGGATCAAGAAAAGAAGTTGTGCATCATCCATTGTAGGCAAAAAAATTCAACACCTTCTCTGTAAGTAATTATCCCGTCTTTCCTTCTTTTGTTCTCTCTAGATATTATTTTCTTCTCTTTCTTTTATTTGAGGACAAGTAACATCTCAAGTTTAGGGGTATGATAACTCTCAAATTCGAGAGTTATTTATCGTTCAATACTCCTATTTTATAATCCGATTCAATGAGACAAAATTGGATATAATAAGATATAATAATTAAACACTTCAATTATATATTGTCCTTATTCATATATACATTTTATGCGTGTGACCCATTGAGACTTTATCACTTTAGCAATAATTATAAATCATATTTATGTAAATGAAGAGCGGCATCTATATATCATCATTACCCAAATGATAGAGTTTGGTGATTCAACTAATCAGCAAACTGTGTGATCATTATCAGTGTACACATATATGTCCCTTTGTTTTTTAAACCCAAACCGAACACGAGGCTTGGATGTGTCATCCTCGTTATGCCAATCTTTAGTTTCTTGATTTCAAAAGATACTAATAAGACAAATATCAGTATCCTGAACTGATTATATCATGCATGCACTTTCCCAATACTATTCAATCGATGGGCTTAGGGATATTACTCATGTTATCCAAGAGGAACAAATTCTATCTTGATTCATTCTAGTACTACTAAGTGATACGTGATATACCTAATAACCATTCAGTCACCCAGTTACGGAATAATCAGAATCAGTTATCAAAGTACACTACTCACATAAAGCAAACTCCATGATCTCAAGTCAAAGGACTATATTTATAACGACCACATGAGAAGCATCTACGACACTCATATGACATCCAATCAAACGTTCTCATAGTGAGTCATGTTCAGTACACAAGATCCCACCTTGTACCCATATGTGGATCCTATATCTTGATATGAATCTCTAGATATACTTATTGTACCATATTAATTCAACCTAAACCCGAATTAGCACTTAACTAGGGACATTTTAAAATACAATATTCTAATATTATTATTACATTTAGATATAACACAGAATAATACGTAAACATAATAAGGGTAATGCCTTTTATTTAATAAATATCACGACACAATATCCAAATAGAATCATACTATTTTTGAGGCATATACATAACACTAAGCACCTCTTTGGGTGTGGGTGTGGGTGTGGGTGTGGGTGTGGGTGTGAGCCAAACATATGACTAGCAGGCAACACTTGAGTATTGCCAATATTGTTAATTCTTAAGCTTGGTCACTTGAGTCGAAACTTAAACTCAACGCGGATAAGTCGATCACTTTGAAGTGTTAATATTAAATCCTAGATCGAGAGATGGGTGGATTCAAAATATTGCTTAAGTGATGTACAAGATTTGAGAAAATCTTTGATATTACGTAGAGATACAAAATTTGTGTGATTTTTTCTAAGGTTCAAACATTGGTCTAGATTTACACTATAAAGAGATTTGAGTATAAAATTCATACTAATAGAAATTTGATTTATTATATCAAAAACTTAGAATCTGCAGTAATGATGACTTTGTGGGAATTTTGTAGACACTATTTATAAAGATTCACTTTCGAGAGATAGGGATCTTATGGACGTTCTATGACATGAGTTTCTGATCATTGTGACACTACAATTAAGAGAAACTTACAATAGTTCATTTTGTTTTAAGAAGGTAATTTCACCAACAAAATTATTAATTTTTTTCACAACCGAAACTTGCACCAGAAGTTCATGAAATCTCAGACTCTCAGTAATTCAATCCTTGTGGAAACGATCTTGGTGTACTACCATTTTTATTACTTGTAGCGATCATAATGTCGTTGTCACTTACACCGCCACTGTGGAAAACAGTGGCCACTTTAGGTAGGCCTATACGTACTTTTCGCTATCAATGTTGATGCTTATTGTTGGGTCACTATAGATGTAGCCCAAGCCATAACCTTTTTCAATTGATGTTTTGTTGTTGTAGCAGCCCAAGCCACACACATAGTCCCTTATGGTTGCACCCTAATCAACCTCTGACTTCTATGTGTATTGTGCATTGTTGTATAGATTGCATTTCCTTGTGTCTATTTTACCATACTAGGACTTGTTTACATCCCACTATCATGATGTAATATGCTTGCATTACATTGTGTCTATTGACAAATTGTGACCATATTCATGGATAATTAGAAAGTTATATCAAATTTGATATATTGACTCATCACTTTTTATAAAAGAATTACATCAATAATATGCAACTCCATTATATACTCTTTGCCATTGAAGTTACCACTAGAAACTTGCATTCACCAGCAATTATCATTTGTGGGAGAATAGGTTTGTTACAAAGGATCTAACAACTATAGATAAAATCAACTGAATTTCTTTGACTGATTTTATGCTTATAGATGTTCTACCCAGTTCTAGTTATTTGACCAATTTTAAGTGGCCTAAACAACTCAACAATTCTATGTCTTGATATTTTAAAATGATTTTATAGTTTTGTTTCAGAGTATGTGCTTAAATTAGTAATTTATTTATGTAAATAATATAAATTTGTTTGGTAATTTGTTATAGTGATGGAAGAGATTGCATGTAAAAGATGAATAAGGGGATGTTGACAATGACGAGATTGTACGTATAAGATGGAATGGTAATTCCATATGAGAGTTTGATGCATTTGATCTTCCATGGATGTTACTGTTGAAGATATGCCCACAGTCATAACAAAATAGTGATATAGTTAAATGCATGGGCTTATTGGATCGCACACAAAGTTTTATCAATATAAAAGCAAGAAATAATATTTAAGGGTTTGATGGGTAATTAATTAAAAGTGTTAATTAATTACTAGAGGGACTAATTGGTTATTAGTCTAAACCTATTTGGGCTTAATTAAGATTGGGCATTGATCTAATATAGTTAGGTTTTTGTAACATCACGCTTGATCAAACCTCAATTTCTCTAATTTTATAAAATCTCAAATAAAATATAATTTATTGATTATTGGGACCAAAATTGATCCTAAATTATTCTAAAAGTTTTGTCAAAGTCATCTGGGTCAAGGATGGAAAATCTGAAAATGCTGCTAAAAAAAAACTAAGTCTAGAGGAAGACCAGAGGCAATGGTTGGACCAGAGGCAATGGTCCAGAGGTTGCTGAAATGGCTAAATCTGGAAGAAGACCAGAGGCCATGAAAGACCAGAGGTGAGACTATGAAGGACCAGAGGCAATGGTTGGACCAAAGGCAATGAAGGACCAGAGGCCATGAAGGACCAGAGGCCATGAAGGACCAAAGGCCATGAAGGACCATAGCCATGAAGGACCAGAGACGAGGCTATGAAGGACCAGAGGCCATGAAGGACCAGAGACGAGGCTATGAAGGACCAGAGGCAATGGTTCAGAGACCATTCAATGGTCCAGAGACTAACACCTTGAAACACACAAATCTAGGCATAACATTAATTAACCTCAAAATATGGGATATTAATTTCTAGAAAAACATTGAAATATCCGTTCTATTTTAGTGATAAAACCACCCAAAACACAATTCCAAATCGGATATAACAGATTTTTACTTACAACCCAAATTATGTAACCAAAAGAATACGGGACAAGACTATATATATAAGCTACTATTTACCCAAAAGCAAGATCGATATCTTCAAGTTCCCCGATAAATCTTCAAGTCAGACAACGGGTTCTTTCTATTTATCCGTCTTCTTTCCTAAGAAAGGTTGTCACTTAAATGGTAAGCCAACGCTTAGTGAGTTAAATAGTTAAGTATTACATATCAATATAACACATGTTTATAAACATATATAATAAACTCTTATCAATAAAAAAGTTCAAGACATCATCCAGATATAAACCAAGACTTACAAGAAACCGAGTGAACCATTACGTACCGGATGCCAAGATCATAGGATTCTATATTCAAATCACCATATTATACCATACCATTGTTGCTCAATACAACAAGGAGACAGGATCAACGACCAAATATATTCAACAACATTAGAATACCAATAAATATCAAGAACCAAGAGATCGAATCGGTATACATAACGAAAACAGTGCATCACCCCGTCCTTCACCTCCCGGGCTCATG
>NC_037542.1:3833742-3882514 GCF_001531365.2 Cynara cardunculus var. scolymus | reverse complement strand
AAAACTCCAATTTATAATGCTAAAACTCGAGTTGGGCCGGTTTGGCCCGGCTAGGTACCCATTTTGACCATCAATACTTAAATTATTCATAACTTTTGGCTCGGACCTCCGTTTTCTATGAGATTTTCGCCTACACGTTCATAAAGAGATAATCTATAACGTCCAACAAAAATATTCCAGAAAATATCTTCCAAGAAAATCAGTTTTAAGTATCTATTTGACGTAAAAAAAATTCCAAATCCTCTAATATATTCTTAAGAAATAAAATTCTAAAACTTCAGACCCAAACTCCCACTAAATCATAAGTTCTATTTAACCCAATAATTAAATATACTAAGCAAATAATTGGGTATATTAGAAATTGGATGTTACAGTTTTAGTTGGGATTAGGCCTTATAAAAGATGCTTATCCCAAACTCTAAACCTAATTTTCACTTTTGAGCTCTCCCTCTCCTTTCCTCTAGAAAACGACGCCCACACCCTCTTCTTGAGGGTGTGGCCGAAAACTACAGAGCACACACATATTATCAATATAAAGTGTGGTGCTTTTGGAATTGCACGAAAAGAGAAAGGTGATTTCTTGTTGTTTACAAGTGATTGAAGTCTTGGGGTGTGAACACGATAGAGAGGATCCTGCTATTGGGTTCTTCACTTCCATTTAAAAGGTTTTTTAAATCACCCTCTATGTTTGTTTTGTTTCTTGTATCGGATTGTAACCAGATCTCTGGAAGGTTGTAATTTCGATTTTGTTTGCTTCCACTGTTAATGTTTTTTTGGGTTATCAAAAATTATCACGACCTTACAATAGTAGCAGAGCCATGGTTACAATAATACAAGTACAAAGAAATCGTTGTTTTTAGATTAGAATTTGTTTTGGGTGTGTTGTCATACATTCAAAAGGAAAAATTGAATCTATGAAACACACACAAAAATTCTAAGGTTTTTTCTATAGGTTTTGAGTGTTTCAAAACCAAAAAGTTTCTAGTTTTGAAAGTTGGGGTTTCTAATCCCAAATTTTGAAATTAGGGTTTTTGAAAATATAGATTTCCAATATTTTGAAAATTAAGATTTAAAAGTCTTAATTCGAAAGTTTCAAAAACATAAAGTTTCCAATTCTGAAAGTTTAAGGTTTTAAACTTTAAATTAGTTTTTGTACAACAAAAGTTTCTATTTTGGGTGTTTAGGGTTTTAAACCCTAAATTTAAGTTTTACAAAATATAAAATTTCTTATTTTAGAAATCTAGTATTTTAAACCATAAAATTGAAGTTTTGTAAAATTAAAGTTTCCCTTTTGGGAAAGGTTGTTTTAAAACTTAGAGTATTTTAAAATTAAAGTTTCAGATTCTAAGATTTTATGAAAACTAGAGATTCGAAATTTTTCCAGAAAAGACCGTGAAAAAGATTTCTTATTTCAATTGCTAAAATGTATTTATATGTGTTTTTCCAAACCTTTGATTCACTTGTATACTTTATGTTTGGATGGTTTTGGCATGAAACCATGGTTTTGGCATGAAACCATACTTACTAAAGTGTAAAGTGTGCTTGTATGTTATTTGTCAAAATTTGATTTTGATGACATTAAAATATTCAAGTAAAGATTGATTTAAATTTAAAGTGTCTAAGTGTATGTAACAATCAATCTTTATCAAAGTGTTGACAATTGCATTGATTACAAAATGTGCATTTGTATGGATCCAGTAATAGTTTACTTCATTTAGACCTATATGATGTGATGTTTTGGTTGTTTTTTTATGGTTGTAATTTTGTGCGACCTGCGAGTCGTTTTCTTTTCTATGTATTTGTAAAATAATATAGAGTAGATTATAAGTTTTTTATTACAAATTGTAAAAGAAGATCGAAGACAACAAACAAGATTCATGCAGATTGAAGTCTTGGCGTGGACCCACTCAAGCATTGAAAAAATAGCGAGTTTAGTGGGAGTCGGCACATCATTTTGGATGTTAGTCCCTTAGTTTGACCATGTTTTTTCTCATGGTGGCTCACGGGAAAAACGCATAGGTTTGAGGCAAACATTCTGTTACTTGCATGTGGTCGTGTTTTATTTATTATCTGTCTTCCATGTTAGATAATTTAAAATATTTTGAAACACAACAAAATTTTATTAAAGAGTTAATAAAAACTTGCAAGTGCATTTTGGCAGATTAATAAATTGGTGTTATAGTAAAGTTTTGAAATGGTTAAAACGAAATTTGCTAAAATGAAACGGTTAAAAATGCTTTAACTAAGAAAAACAAAAACCCGTTTTAATGTAAATCACACGCTACCCATTGAAGGCGCACATTTGAACTAATAATATTTCGGCATGTGGAAGGTGCTAAAGCCAACGCGTCGGTTAGATTTTAGGAATAATGAAATTCGTGATATCCGAGAGTCTTGGACCGGATGCCATGCGTCTTAATATGGTTGATTTACGATCTGGACTCGTGATCCATGGCAAACCTGTCACGAGAAAGGATTAGCGTGAAAGGGATTAAACATGCAAAATGACATAATGGATGTCAATAAATCCTGCAAGATTCCAAGAATTTCATAAAGATGGAATTGGTAAAATGGTTACCTGCCTATATAGCTTATAGTTGCGATCTGCGGCAAACCTGTCATAGCTGACAGTGAAATATGGACCGTAGCCTTGTTAAATTAAATTTGTTTTGAACAATTAGGTAATTTTTTTTAACAAGGATTATTTAATTCAAATCACTAAAATAATGTTTTTTTCTATTTTGATGATGTTAAACAATGCGAATTCATCGATTTCAAACTTATGTTTAAAAGGGCTCCTCGAAAAGGACAAGCTTACGGGCTTGAACTATGTGGACTAACTTTGAAACCTATGAATACTTCCCAGGATGGAAAAGAAGCAAAGGGCCATAGAGGAACCACTCCCTGAGGCACCCTTTGTCGAATCATCTCCAATGATTCGGAATGAGTATCAAAAGCTCTGACCGAATCAAACAAAGTCGCTTGCCAAATGTTGGCGACCATGGTTCCAGAACTCCAAAAGGGTATGGAAAGCCTTAGAGCGTACAATATAGGTGTACGATATGATCAATCAGCTAAAGGACATGTTCTAACATCAGGCAAGGCAAGAGCGGTATGACAACGTCAAGGCTCTTACAGAATGCAAAATGGCCCCAAGAAGCAGCGTTAGTGTGCATGTTCTAAAAGTAAAATCGTACATTGATCAGCTTGAGCGTCTAGGTTTCCTCATTAGTTAAGAGCTTGCTACATATTTAATTTTAAGCTCATTGACTAGTTCATATGAATCGTTTGTTCTGAACTTTAATATGAACAACATGGAGAAAACTATAATGGAACTCCACGGCATGCTTAAAACTGCAGAGTCTAACATGGCCAAGTCCAAGCCCACTACTCCAGTATTGGCCATCAGGGAGGGAGGTATAAAGAAGAAAAAGGTTTCCCCTACAAAAGGTAAAGGGAAAGGAAAGGCTATTCAGCCCAACCCTAACCCCAAAACAAAAGGCCAAAAGAAAGCCCAATCTGATATACCTCAATCAAAGACTCCTGAGGATGTTGGATGCTTTCACTGCAAGGAGGTAGGATATTGGAGGCATAACTGTCCTAAACATCTAGAGGAGCTTAGGAAGCTCAAAGCAAATGGAGTAAGAACTTCAGGTATGTATATGATTGAACTTCATAGTACTTCAGCTTCTAATTCCTGGGTATTGGACACAGGATGTGGTACTCAGCAGGGACTAAAAATAAGTAGGAAGCTGAGACGAAGAGAGTTCGACCTGATCATGGGAAACAAGCAGATTGTTGTTGTTGACACGATAGGAAATTATGTACTTTCTTTTTCGTCTGGATTATCTATGGTTTTATTTGATTGTTGCTACTCGAACGATATGGCCAGAAACATCATTTCATTTTACGCTTTATATAAAGATGGTTTTGATTTTGGGTTTGATAATGGATCTATCCTTGTTTATAAAGATAGAATGCTTTATTTTAGGGCTAACCCATGTCATGGTATTTATGAAACTAGTGTAAGTGTAAGATACAATAGAAATTCAATCTATAATGTTGAATCGACTCAATCTAAAGATGGTTTGGATAAGTCGTAAATATGGCACTGTCGTCTCGGTCACATTAGCAAGAAACGCATCACCAAACTCCAATCAGATGGGATTTTGGAATCGTTCGACCAAACGTCGAATGATGAATATGAATCTTGTCTTCTGGGAAAGATGACGAAGGCCCCGTTTACAGGAACCTGCGAGCGTGGCAAGGATATCTTGGACATAGTACTGTGGGTCATTCAGATCAGTCACTAGACATGCCAAGAGATACTTTGTTACTTTTACTGATGATTTCAATAGATATGGATATGTTTATTCGATTAAACATAATTCTGAAACCATCTAGGTGTTCAGGATGTTCCTAAACGAGGTAGAGAATCAACTAAACAGGAAGAATAAGACTCTCAGATCCGATAGGGGTGCTAAGTATCTTAGTCAAGAGTTCCAAGATCATCTCAGGAATTATGGTATAATCTCAAAACTTACCCATCCCAGGACACCACAACATAATGGTGTAGCTGAGAGGAGAAATCGAACATTGCTTGATATAGTTCGGTCCATGGTGAGCCGAACTATGTGTCCAATTGGTTTCTAGGGCTATGCCTTAGAAACTACTAAAAGGGTCCTGAATCTTGTACCAACGAAGAAGGTTTCCAAAACACCTTCCAAAATATGGAGTGGAAAAGTATGTTCCCTTGCGTATTTAAAGATTTGGGGTTATGATGCTTACATACGTCGTGAAGTTCAAGATAAACTAGAACCCAGATCAAAGAGGTGTTATTTTGTTAGATACCCAGCTGATTCTTTTGGATATTTATTCTATAAACCTTCAGAAAACAAAGTGTTTGCTGCTCGAAGGGCAGTTTTCTTCGAAAGGGAACTGATTGGGAGCCGAATTGATCTTGAAGAAATTCAAAAGTCAACCAACATGGAATCTGACGTTAGCACTAGTTCTCAGCAACAACTTATAAAACCTACAGTTGTTGAGCCTCAACAAAGAGTTACTGAGGAATCTGACATCCAGCCACCACCTGTTCGCAAGTCTGATAGAATGCGTCATGCACCAGAAAGATATAATTTACTCATATCTGATGGTGATGATACACATGTAGATCTTGATGAGCCTACCAGTTATCAGGAAGCCATGGCGGGCCCTGCGGCCACTAAATGGAAGGAGGCTATGGAGAGCAAGATGCAGTCCATGTATGAAAATCAAGTATGGGACTTGGTTGATCATAGACCCAGTCAAAATACAGTGGGGTGTAAATGGGTCTTCAAGAAAAAGACCAACATGGATGGCAAAGTACATGCGTACAAAGCCAGATTGGTGGCAAAGGGCTACATGCAAACTCATGGTGTAGACTATGATGAAACTTTCTCACAAGTGGCTATGTTGAAATCCCATCAGGATACTCATTGTCATAGCAGCATTTCATGACTATGAAATATGGCAAATGGATGTAAAACCCGCTTTCTTTAATGGTAAGTTGTTTGAGGATGTATTTATGACATAGCCTGAGGGTTTTGTACCGTCCGAGCATCCTGATAGAGTGTGTAAGATTCAAAAATCTATTTATGGACTTAAGCAAGTTTTTTGCAGCTGGAACATCTGCTTCGATGAGAAAATCAAAGAATTTGGTTTTATGAGGAGCGAAGATGAAACATGCGTATATGTCAAAACTAGTGGGAGCATTTGTAGTCTTCTTTGTGTTGTATGTAGATGACATACTTTACATGGGAAACGATATCCCTACTTTGCAAAGCATAAAAACTTGGCTAGGGAAATGTTTTTCTATGAAGGACATGGGATATGCAGCATACATACTAGGCATCAAGATCTATAGAGATAGATCCAGGCGTCTTATTGGTCTAAGACGGTACATAGACAAAGTGTTAAATTCAACATGCAGGACTCCAAGAAGGGGTTCATTCCTATGCAGCATGGTTTGGCATTGACCAAGGCTCAGTGTCCTGGTTCTACTTCAGAGCTAGAAAGGATGTGTTGGATCCCTTATGCCTCGGCTATATGATCGATCATGTATGTCATGATATGTACTAGGCCTGATGTGTTGTATGCTTTGAGCATGACGAGTCGATATCAGGCCAATCCTAGAAATGACCATTGGACAGAGGTAAAGAACATCCTCAAGTATTTGAGACGAACTAAAGAAATGTTCTTAGTTTATGGAGGTGTGGAGGAACTCAGTGTAAAGGGTTACATTGATACTAGTTTTCAAACCGATAGAGATGATTCTTGCTCTCAGTAGGGATTCGTGTTCTTGTTGAATGGTGGAGCAGTTCATTGGAGAACGCCAAGCAGAGCACTGTAACAGACTCGACAACGGAGGCTGAGTACATTGCAGTCAACGAGGCTTCAAAAGAGGTCATGTGGATGAAGAAGTTCATCGAGGATCTTGGTGCGGTTCCTAGCATTCAAGATCCTATAGAGATCTTCTATGACGATGAGGGTGCAATCATCCTGACTAATGAACTCAGGTCACATAAGCGCACATGACATATACTTAGGAAGTTTTACTACATTCGGAAGATTGTCGAGGACAAAGACATCATCATTAGTAGAGTTGGAATGTATGGGAACTTGGTTGATCCATTCACCAAGCCCTTGTAGCAGACCAAGCATGATAATTATACTAGGTCTATAGGCATTAGATTTGCTAATAATTTGTCTTGATTGCATTTATTTTAGTTGATTTAAAATTTCAGAATTTATACACTTACTTTATGATGTATCGATGTTAAGATTGAGATCTTAATTTTTTCTTGGAGCAGTTACTATCATTTAGTGTATTATTAATGTTCCACTTTGCGTGTTCGTTAACTTCCTTGAATGATTAGTTCAAAAAATTTCCCAGTCGGTCATTCTCCACTGGAAGGGAGTAGTGAACTAAGACTGATGTGGACTGTTAGTTGATTATCCATAAGAGATGGATATAACATAGAGATGCAACTATACACTCACATGTACTTGATAGAGATCAAATATTGGAACGACCCGCACTTAGAGATTGCTTCATGGATCATGTCACAAGCAATTCTAAGATGGTAATATCTACTATCCTTAAGTAGAGATACATGAGATTCTTGACACAAAGTTTGTTATGCTTTGATGTTTCTCCAATGTTGTCCGTAACAGGCGACTATAAAGGGAACAATTAGACGTAGCCTCACTAGTGGGGAAGAGATCTATGTAGTCAATACTATTTGTTCCTTTTATTTTGCAATAAAAGCGATATCCATGGGGTCCTTGATGATTTAATGATGACGCAAAATGTATGCATACTCGGACTGGATTGATGATTGAATCAATCTCGCAGTCTGTCTTTGGGCCACCATAAAAATCTTTATCGAGAAACATAATAGTGAATGATCTGCAGATTGACTATATTCCTTGTCTCATGTTCAAACGGATATCTGTAACAAAGGGATATTTGATCACTTACCTATAAGACTGCTTAATGAAGAAATTGAGTCTTGGATGACGTACCTCATTCAGTTGTTATGACATGTGCAAGTGGGAGTCTGTTGAGATATCCCCATAGATATAACAAAATAGTAATATAGTTAAATGTGTGGGTCTATTGGGTCACTCAGAGTTTTATCAATGTAAAAGCAAAAAAATAATATTTAAGGTTTTAATGGGCATTTTAGCTTCATCCTTGGTTTTCAAAGAATTAAAAGTGTTAATTAATTACTAGAGGGACTAATTGGTTATTAGTCTAAACCTATTTGAGTTTAATTAAGATTGGGCCTTGATCTAATATGGTTAGGTTTTAGTTCGAATTAGGCCTTATAAAAGGATGTTTATCCCTAAACCCTAAACCTAATTTTCACTTTTGAGCTCTCCCTCTTCCTCTCCTCTAGAAAACGACGCCCACACCCTCTCCTTAAGGGTATAGCCAAAAACTACAAAGCACGCACATATTATAAATATAAAGTGTGGTGCTTTTGGGATTGCACGAGAAGAGAAATGTGATTTCTTGTTGTTTACAAGTGATTGAAGCTTTGGGATGTGAACACAATAGAAAGGATCCTGCTATTGGGTTCTTCACTTCCATCTAAAAGGTTTTTCTAATCACCTTCTATGTTTGTTTTGCTACTTGTATCGGATTGTAACCACATCTCTGGAAGGCTGTGATTTCGATTTTGTTTGCTTCTGCTGTTAATGTTTTTTTGGGTTATCAAAGTTTATCACAACCCTACAGTTACTCCTCCGGTCACTAAAATCCTAATATTTATGAGAGTGAATAAATGCTATCCAATGGTTGTTTTCTTATCAGAAAAAACCATAGTTATATATATATATATATATATATATATATATATAATTGTGATCCTTTTGAAAAAACCATCACGTGCGATCTCAAAAGTGTGTTTTGTATCAATTGATGTATTTTAATATAATTTAAATGTAAATGTAGATTGATATTTTATGAATTGATGTATTTAGTTGTTATGAAACTTCATTCATATTTTATATTGTGTTTGAATCAATCAATGTACTTCAATGTAAAATTGACCTAGAATTTTTTTTCAAGTGGTGGTTATTCGACTAAAAGAAACAAATATAGAGATATTTTTTCACAAAATCATCATTGGTATGTTAGTTAGTTCATTGTTTTTCAAATGTGAGACATGTGCTCAAGTTCTTTATTGCAACTTTATTCCAGAAAAATAATAAATTTGAAATTAAAAACAAGAAAACTAAAAAAATGACACTAACGGAACTCAAACTCGTGTTTAGAATGGAAGAAAAACCTTACAAACCAACTCTACCACGAGAAACTTATGTTCTTGTTTTAGTTTCAAAATATATATGGTGGCACACAAGAAATTGATACCTTTTTTACACTACAACGGAAGAATGAAGCGATGGCCCGAGCAACCACATACACCATCTGGTCAGTCCCATGATGGTATATTTTAGTTAAATGGATTGCTAGTTTATGATTTAGATGTAAATTTTGTAATGACGATGATTAAACAGATGAAATTGTATATAAATTCAACATTATAGCATTCTGAAAGGTAAACTATATGATTATACAGATTTAGACATTTATTAGTTTACAACAAAAAATTGTTGTATTGATTATGTTTTCAGACTTCATCATCATCTTTTATCAACGAAAAGTGAAATAAAACTTTATACTTAAAGCTTCTCTTAGAAAACCCACTGAAGAGGTCGTTTACTAGACACTTACCCGGTAGACACTTACCAGTAAAATTCAATACTATCATTTTCTTACCGGGTAAGATTTTAGTCAATAAAAACAACATCTTATGTAACAATTTACCTGATAAACGATAATTGTGGTAAAAATCGTTACCTTCAATTACTGGATAAGACCCTTGATTCTTACCTTGCTATTACCATGTAAAATTATTAATCATTACCATATTAATTCGGTAAGGTAATGTGATTTGGTAAACTATACCGATGGTTGTTGAACTTTTCTTTAGTTTAGAAGGATTTTTTTAATAAATGCAACCACCCCCAAATTACAATGAGGTAGGAATGTAGACGTGTACACATTTCGGACCAGACTCTGTGGTGAACGAGAGTTAGCGACGCAAAACCCTTCCACGATAAACAAATCTCATTCAATGCACACTCTCCGACCCTCCACCCACCGCCGGAAAATTCCTTATAAATCCCATTTTCTTGATCCATCCTTGTAAATCTGCATCCGGAGCCGACAAATTATACTGAAAATTGAGAGAGTTTTGTGATTGAAAGAAGGGAACGAAGAAAAATTGATAGGTATAATGTGGGTGAATGATCGGAATGACAATAACCCAATTGTGGTTATTAACAAACTCAAGTTCACGTACCCAGGGATCGACGGCCACCCGCCTCCTGGTTCAGTTCCTCTCATTGAAGATTTCTCTCTCACTCTCAATTCCGGTGATCGTTGCCTTCTTGTCGGATCTAATGGCGCAGGTTCGTCCCTTCTTTCCTCTTTTTGTATAATTGAAGTAATAAAATTTGTTTTTTAAATCAAGCCAAATAGTTTTTGGTTGTATTCATATTGTGATATTTATGGAATGCAAACAAAAGGGAAAACGACAATACTGAAGATACTGGGAGGGAAGCACATGGTGGATCCCGACATGGTTCGGGTTCTTGGGAGATCCGCTTTCCATGACACCTCTTTGATTTCTTCCGGTGACCTCGCTTATCTTGGTGGAGAGGTGGTTTGCTTCTCTTTTAATAGCAATTGTTAATTTTATTCATGCTCCTGTATTTCAAGTGGAAACAATGACATGAATGATACAAGGAGGAAACAATGGAGGATTATGATGAATGTTGACTCATAAACGGTAGAAAAGTTGTGTGATTTGATTTTCTTTGTTATTATCGTGAGATATGTGGAAACTGATAGATTACTTAACAGAGGTTCCACATATATTGATAAGAAATGGTCCGAAGTGTGCCCAACGTCGGACTCTTAACATGCCCCTCCAATGGAGGCTAGATGGGAACAATTTTATATGGATACATATTGTCCCAAGGTGTCAAGTCCTCTAGAACTTGATTATGATACAATGTGAGGATGTGTAAAACCCCATTAGATTACTCTTCAAAAATAGACTTGTAGAGGAGGGAAAAGTCCCAACGTATATACATGTTTGATGGTCCGTCTGTAGGCGATGCTTTGATGGTCCATGTGAAGCTGATACTGGACTCCAACACATTCTCTCAAACGGAGGCGAGAGCGTGTCGATTGTGGAGTCCCTAGGTGGTGTTAGACACCGAATCTGGTACCTTGTTAGGACATGTGAAACCCCATTAGATTACCCTACAAAATAATCATTGAGGAGAGAAGGGAAGTTTGAACATATATTAAAGGGAAATGGTTCACATCTAATTGATGTGGACTCCAACAAATATTAGAGGACACTTGGTAAATATTAGGAACTAAGTTGAACATCAACTTGTTCTGCATAATTGGTTTGGTTTCTTGTTTCTAGCTCCCTAGTGCTGATTTGATTGCTCTTATCTTTCTTTTATGTTGTCCTTGATAACGTATTTATATATGCACTTCATAGAAAATGGTGCTTCCAATAATGTGTATTACTTGCCTATTGCATAGTGAATCAAGGCCTGAATAGAAACATAGCTTGAATTATGTGCTGATTTGTGTTTGGTTCCGTTAATGATACCAATGTCCTTAATTGACACACTTGACCAATGTGTTTAATTTCATGATGAAAAACCAAATCAACAAAGCTCAGCAAGCCAGTGGCTCAACGGTTCTTACCATGTGCTTTAATTTCATGATGTCCCAAAGTGTATACGCTTTGCTAGGAACCTCTATGCTATGAATAACCAAGCAAATACGAACAATCACTCACATAAAATAGACATTTATGAGATTTAGCAGCAGTCATGAGTTTGCATTATATGAAGAAATCATGCAGAATAGAAAATACCCATGAAATACCTGGTGTGAAGATAGATCGATAGCATATATAGGTGTAGTCAGTACTTCAAACAAATTCTATTCATTTCCATGCTTAAGGCCAGCAATACCCAGTAACTTGAATTTGTAGGTGTATCAGTATGAATTAATTATTAAGCATGGCATACCTTGTTGTTAGGTTCGTTTAGTTTTTTAGGCTTAGGCTATAGCATTTTCTGTCTGCTGAGAATAAGATACTAGAACACTTCGACAGAAATTTAGGAAATAATATGTGGTGGCTTCCAAGCAAAAGAGGAACAATGTCCATGGTCATTTACTTGGTTCACCCAATAAGACTACGTCCATGAGTAATGGTGAATGAGTTTTACTATAAGGCAAAAACAACATAGAAAAGAGAATACATGATAAAAAGAACCAACGTGCCTAACTTCAAGCAGATGAAGTATATATAGACTTCAATAAAAATGTGATCTTACTAGGACTCTCACCAAATGGAATTAGGATGGTTGCTTCAGCAGAGTTTTGCTTCTTAAATGATGGCTTGAGAATTGAATAGAGACTTCCTCTTTGGATTAGGATGTAAGGCATCTAAACACGATATTGAAATCAGTAATCCTTTGCCAACTTAATTATTTGTTTTACGACACTTTAGGGAATCAGGAGGTTGTCAAGAATATCTCAGGTAGTCAGGTGGCGAGAAGTCGTTGAGAGATGTCAGAACACTATGAAGGAAGATTAATGACTTTAGATTAAAAAATCACCTTTCCTGAATTTATTAATAGTAAGGTTCACGAAGGTGCAAATGGTATCTTGATATTAAAAAATATCAAACTATAATCAATTGAATTAAATATAAATTGCATCAAAGTATTATTTTGATCCCATCAAGGGGGGTCAAATGTTTGGAACTAGTTTGAGTTATTTGCTTTGCTTTGCTTTGCTTTTGTTTTTTCACTTCTTTCTTTTAAAGTGTTTGGACTCGCCCACGTTGATGATATTAATAATTAAAAAGTTTGTTTGCTTGATTTTGTTTCAAAGGCCTAGAAAAGATGGAGTCTCACAGTAAATATAAATATCTGATGGGCTTGTGCAGTAGTTGGCCATTGCTATTGAGCATGTTTTTTCTTGGTTCTGAATAGTCGTTTGAATGAGCAGTGGAGAAGGGAAGTTGCTTTTGCTGGCTTTGATGTTGCGATACAAATGGATATATCTGCTGAGAAAATGTTATTTGGCGTGTCAGGTATCGATCCAGAGAGAAGAGCTCAGCTAATTAAGGTAGGTCAAAAGATTAAATATGTTCCTTGTGATGGCTTAAATTCATTTACTTCATTTTCTATATGGTTTTTGTGGGTTCTATTCTTCATTTTTCCTTGAATCGCAAATATATATATATATATATATATATATATATATATATACACACGGGTTCCACAAATTAGAACAAATGTGTGGGCCAAAACTATAATGAACTTCAACAGTCAAAATGATCTTATATTTTGCGGGGCGTAGATAAGAAAATGAAAAATAACAATTTTAAAGTTATATTTTCTCAATTTAATGTATCTGTTTGCACTTTTCTCCCAAATTTGAAGAATCGGTCTCTACATTGACATTGTAAACATGTCCATGTTAACATTCATGATTTTCAAAATCGTTTGAGGCATACGCCTTGAGGCGCGCCTCGAGGCGAGGCGATACAAAACCGCTCATGAGGTGGCGCCTCATGATCCCTGGACAAGGCTTAAGCCTCAATTGGGGAGGCGGTGCGTTGAGGCGTGAGGTGTTTCTAAGGCGCACGCCTCAGTTTGCTTCTGCCTTGATTCATTGAAAATAGGTGCCTGATGAGGTGAGAATAAGAAAAATTACTAAGTTTTTTCAAGTAAAGTCATACAATTGTACTTCTATAATTTAAAAGTACAAAGAAGCCTATTATGGGATGTACTTTTATCTTATCAATCAAAAACAAATGTTACCTTTCCATTTCCATATCCTACTTTTGTCTTCTACTCCTACTTTCTTCTCAGATTTTCTTCTCCTCCTTTCTTCTCCACCGAGAATACCCCTCCAAACCCCATTTTTTTTCTTCTCCATTTCTTACTTTTTCCTCTCTCAAGAAGATATTTGTCTCAAAGGCCAACCCAAAAAGCCAGTTCTTTCTAGTTTGTGATAGTGATTATGGATACGATTGTGGAGCTATACAACTTGATCATGCAACGGGAAACAATAAATTGTAAATTTTTATGGTTTTAGACTTATAACTAGTAATTTTATGAATCTGTGACGTTTAAAGTTTGGTATGGGATTATGTTTTGCTTACTATTAATATTTTTGAATTTTATTTGTTTTACGCCTCGAGGCTTGCGCCTCAGGGCGTGGAAGGAAAACGCCTTGAGTCCCGATACCTCTTTTTGAAACCTTGTTAACATCACAATCCAATTTATGCACTTTACTAGTCCCAAGTAAGGAATGTATTGAGCGATTTTTATGCTGATTAAACAACTTCTCTGTCTTAACCATTGCAGGTTTTAGATATTGATCTGTCATGGAGGATGCACAAGGTATCTGACGGTCAGCGAAGAAGAGTGCAAATATGCATGGGCCTCCTAAAGGAATTCAAGGTATTAGCTTAGCTACCCTCTACTCCGGTGAATATTGCAACATGTGTCTTTAGGGTGTTATTTGAGTGTTCTTTTTTTCTGGAAACATTCCGATGTTAAATTACCTATTTTATGTTCGTGATCATTACAAATAAGTTGATACTGATGCGGGTTCATCATATTCTTTTTTTGTGTTCACTGAATGGAAGTTTTAGATATCTTACACCAAAGGGTCATTGACAATGGTACCCGGTTGATCCTCTAACCTCATAAATAAATGTTGTTATATACTTCAAATTTAGATATTTGACAATTATTCAAATATTGATTCATGGAATGGAGTATTGAATTCGCAGTCTCAGTTTGTTTTGATACTCTTATCATGTAATCTTGGTGTCATTTGTGTAGGTTCTTCTTCTTGATGAAATTACTGTTGACCTAGATGTGCTTGCCAGGGCTGATCTTTTGACATTCCTAAGGAAGGAATGTGAAGAGCATGGTGCCACAATCATATATGCCACACATATATTTGATGGTCTCGAGAATTGGCCTTCGCATATTGTAAGGTTTCAGTTATTTATGCATTTATGTGTAGCGAAGTATGCTATTGTGGTCACAAAACTTTTGGCTTTGTTTTAGGTGTATGTTGCTCACGGGAAGTTGCAATTAGCATCTACTATGGAAGAGGTCAAAAACATGAGCAATCTGTCTCTAATGGTGGGTTTTCCTTGGTTCTTTTGTCCCATCAAAATACAACACAAAATAAATATAATTAATTCTTGTTTGTGTAGATTCCGTTTTTGCAAAGTTTCATTTCAAGGTTACTATTGCATACGTTAGAGATCATTACGAAATGTTATTAGTTTTGAATTTGGTGCACAACGTTCCTATATTTTGTAACTCGTTTTTTGGTAACCATGGGTGATCGGGCCAGCATGCCCTCACCTCGACTAATCTCGTAAGGCCCTGAAGTTAACTGGCTGACCTGAGGCTGTTGAACTTTGTTTGGGGGGAGGGGGTGTTAGATATTGAACTGATATTTTGACCTTTTTGTTAAAATGTGTCATGTTTCATGTTCATACATCTGTATTCCTTATAGAAACCATAGCATATGAATTATGTGATAAAAAAAGTTAAACTTTAGAGGTCAAATGGACAGATTTTGAACTCCAAAGTTGTTTCATTTTCTAGATGAATTTTAACTGCTTTAAAAGTATACCATATACTACAAATAGGGAAACCCTTTTTTGGAAGGGTGACTAATCCCAGCAAATTGTAACGGTAAGAAATCAATCATTGATAAACTCAGTGGCCACAATTGTTATGTACACCTGTAATCGAACCCTAGACAGATGGGGATATTCCACCACGTCCCCAGGGCCTCAACTACTACGTCACAACCCTTGTGGTTAAATAGGGAAGCATTGACAATAAATTGATGTTTTGTTTGTGGTTACAGAGAACAGTAGAGCAATGGCTGAGGAAAGAACGAGACGAGGAGAGGAAGAGAAGGAAAGAGAGAAAAGCAAATGGACTTCCAGAATTCGATAGGCGTATTGATGGGAGTCGGGTAATCGGCGGGGATCCGGTTCGTGTGGTGAACAACGGATGGGCTGCTGGAAGGCTGAATTCCACCGTCGCCGGTGAAAAGAACTTCATGTATAGTTCAAACAGAGTTATGAGGCAATAGTCAAATGGAATCCCAATATGTGGTTAGTAGTACAAAATGGATCCAAAGCATGGGACATTGAATCACCTTAAATGTTATTTTTATGAAGTTTTTATTTGCAGTTATATTTCCTAATTAATTAAGGTGTGTGCAATTTGTGGGAAATAGAAATCTTTGATATTGATGTTGTTCCTATTGAATACTCTGTTTGATTCTATATGTAGGTAGTTGATTCCTATTTATGGAGTGGATATATGTATCTATGTATTTATATAGGGGTAAATGTAATATTATACATGATACATACATTCATGCAATAAGCTTATAAGGCCTTATAGGCTTCATATTTGATTCGGTGGTTGTTTATGAAACTTACTCGGCTTTTTATAGGCTTCAATGACTCTTCAATGACTACTCAATGAACGGTATCGGATTTTATTGGCTTCAGCGGCTTTTAATGAATATGATTAGGCCTTGATGGGTTGTATTAGAATTAATGATTGTTTACGAACAATATTGGGTCTCTTCGGCTTTCAGTGGCTATTAATGAATTGTATTGGGCCTTTATTGGTTACAATGGGTACTGATGTTTCATAATAGACTCACTATTATTAACGAATTATATTTGGCCTTAATGGCTTTAGTGGCTCATAATGAAATGTATTGGATCTTGTAGGCTATAGTGGATGGTAATGAACGATACAATTGATGCGCTTCATGTGATAACCAGGTTATCGGTTATAAAGTCCGTGGTTGTTTTTAAATAGGGGTGGAAAGTTGAGGTGGTTAAATTGTTTATGTGTTTAAATTCTTTTAATAACCCCACCGCCTCTTAATTTTGAGAATATTATTATGGGATATTGATAATCTCATTGGGATTGTGGGGAAAGGTAAAAGAAAGAAAAGTGGTTTTTTATATGCGTGTTCTTAGAGCCGTGAAAAAGAAGAAAATTTCTCTGTGTGTGATTTTGAAATCGAAGCAAAGATAGAAATTGGATTCTGTGATTTTAATCTGATTAGTTGTTGATGTTGATCTGCATCTTCATCTCATTGTGAATTTAATGTGAGTTTTATTTACAAACTTTCATCTTACAGTGTTGGATTAGAACCGTATGATTCTTTACATGGGGAAGTTTTGAAAACTGTTTTTATGTTACGTTTAGCATAATTTGGTATTTTGATATGTTTGTATCAAATGGTTGAAATAAATGTGGCATAATCAGGAGAGATGCATTTTGGATATAAGGGTGACATAATCAGGAGACGTGTATTTTGGGATAAGGGTGACATAATCAGGAGAGGTGTATTATGATTATAAATGTAGCATAATCATCTAATTGTGAAAACTGAGTTTTTATCAAGTTGAATTGTTATCGCATCTTTATGATGCGATAACTTTGTGTTGTCGCATATGTGTGATGCAATGACTTGGAGATATCGCATCCTATTGATGCGATGACTTGTTTTTATCGCGACCAAGTGATGCGAGAAGTTGTGTTTGTCGCATCCTTGTGATGCGACAAGTTGATTTATCGCACCCTATTGATGTGACAAATTGCTTTTATCGCACCAGTGTGATGCGATGAGATTGGTTTCTCGTACCAGTGTGTTGCGAGGAAATGGGGTTGTTACACCCATGTGATGCGAGGAATATATGATGCAATGAGTTTTTGTATTAATGCAATAAATGAGTTACTTGATTATTTGACGTGATAAGGGTTGTTGTCTTATTATTTTGACATGACAAAAGAGGTTAGTTTTGATAAAACGGTGTTCATTTGTTATTTATACAAATTTTGATTTGTAAAAGCGTTTTGATGATTTTTCACTCTGTAATAGAAAACAAAATGATTTTTCACTAGACCTCAGGGTCTAACCCTCATTTGTATTTCAAAAAATTTGTTACAAGTCGGGCACAGTCTGACGATAAAGGGAAAGGAAAAGTATGAAGAATATATGATTGCTTTTTGGGATAATATGTTATCTTTTGTAATTGAATATTTGTCATGTATACAAATTTTGTATTGGGATTTTATGAAAAAATTTAGTAGCTACTTTTATAATGTAGCTTTTGTAGATATCTAGACCAAATGTGTAAATTTGTATTTTTTGATATATGAAATACATGATTATATGCAAATGTGATTATGGGGTGCTACAAGTTTGGTATCAAAGCCTAACTTTAAGAGATTTAGGTGTTCAACATGATAACTAGACTTAAACTATATTAATTTGCATATTAAGGTCTCTAACATATGTAGAACCTTTGGAATAAATATGATGGGTTAACAGATCAATATGTAAAGTAAATTCAAATTACAACTGACCAATGTGATCATGGGTTTACAATTAAAGGTACATGTTTGAGCTTGAATACCTTATTATATTTAGAGAACGTGATTATGTGAATGTTAAGTTTTAAAATTGACAGATGGTAAGCCCATCAAGAAGGTCTGAAAGAATCGCCCTCATCATCCCAGACGAGAGGGAAAGTTCACGTGAAAACATTCCTGAAAATCTACCAATAGGTCGAGGTAAAGGGAGAGGTCGGGGCAGGGGCTGCGAAAGAAGAAGAAGTAGTCATCCTGAAGTTCATCCAGACCAAAGGTGAATCAATTCAGGAAAACGTTAATGAAGAACCAATACAACATCCTGAGTATGTTACTCGGGATATGTTAGCTGAGGAAATGAGCAAACTGAGAAATACTTTGACTTCCATTATGGGAGTATCAGCCAGGGTGGAAATGGAGCAAGTAGAAATTAATCCACAAGTCCAATATGCAAATACCATAGGGGTTGACATCAAGGTGTTTTTAACATGTAAACCCCTAACATTCTCCGGAGAAAGAGATCATGTGAAGGCAATGTGCTGGTTGAGGGAAATAGAATCAGTATTCAATACAAGTAAGTGTTCTTACGAAGATAGGGTTAGATTTGTTGTATCGATGCTTAAGTCTAATGCTTTATATTGGTGGGATGTCAAATCTTTGGCAAAACCTATGTTTTGCAAAACATGTGTGGATGGAGTTTGTTGATCGATTTAGGGAACAATTTTGCCCGAAAGCCACAATAAGACAATTGGAAGAGGAATTATGACCAAATACTAAGGAAGTATACAGAGATGTTCATTGAACACTCCCGTTTTGCCGAACACTACATTTCATCTGTGTCTCGTAAAGTCGAGAAGTATATTTGGGGATTAAAGCCTTCGATCTGAGAATTTTTAATTACGATGAGTCCCACTACCTTCCCATTAATTCCTTTGTTTCACTCTTAATTTTGGTCTGTAATTTTTATCATTTGGTTGATTTTGATTCCAATCATGGTTATAGATTTCAAAAATGGTCATCCAAAATAAGACAATCCTATGAGCCAAACCTCATGAATTGACACAAAGACATCTAATTCACTTTTCTTATATCCTTCACTTTCTTCACATATTTCCACTCTTCATTAATGTGGGACAACTAAAACTCAACTACAATTCAACATTTAAAAATACTCAATTCTCATGGTGCCACCTCAATACCAAGGTTTTCCTTTTAAGCAATGTGATCATTGATATTTTGTGAAATATATAGTTTGTTTTTAACTTTGTATTTTACATGATACTTTAATTATGTGTTTTACACTGTAATTTTACCAATTGGTTGATTTTCATTTCAACCATAGTTATAGATTTCCAAGCATCCATCATGTTTTTATACATCCATCATCTTCTTTCAAACTATCATTTTTCCACCAATGTGAGATGATGAAAGTCAACCTTATTTCAACATTTGGGACAGTCAAACCTCATGTTGCCAAGTGATCATCATTGGTTTTGCTTTTAATTTTGCACTATAATTTTTATTATATGGTTGGTTTTGGTTCCAACCATGGTTATGAATCTCAAAGATGTTATCCAAAATAAGACAACTTTATGAGACAAACTCCATGAATTGACACAAAGACATCCAATTCACCTTTTGTATACACTTCACTTTGTTCAAATTTTTCAAGTCTTCACCAATGTGGGACAACTAAAACTCAACCATAATTCACCATTTGAGAATACTCAATTCCCATGATATCACCTCAGTACTCCAAGGTTTTCCTTTTATATATAATAATAACTAGAAGGGTACTCGCACAATGCAACAAATATACATCTTGATTTTAATATTCCATTTTATTCTTTATTTCAGTCGATGTTATAGTATGGTCTTGTGTGATTTTGAAAAATCGATAATGTTTTTATTTTTAAATAAAATATAAATTGAAGATATTATAAAAATTTGACAAAAATATATCGATATTAGTATCAAATTAACTATTTAAAATTTCTATTTTTTGTGTAATTTTCTAATTCAATTTTTTTATTATAATTTAATTTAGGTTYARTAAYGAADTAATTTATATTTGGTTTAATAATATAATTTTCTTATAAAGATAATAATTAATTATCTTGTTAGAAYTCRATAATTATTCTAAWTATATTTTAGATTTTTTATATTTTAAAATGAGATGTTTATCCTATAATTGATTATATTTATTCGCAGTTAGTTACACGAATTCAAACATGAAGCTTTAATACGTTGTACTTATACATAATTTACTTATACATAATTTTTAAGAGTTTTTGTCAAATACTTTATAATATAGTATAAATATAATATAAAGATAAAGATTTATTTGATTATAAATTAATAAAATATTAATTAATACATAAATTAATTACTAATTTTTTAGTCACATAATTCTCACTTAATTAATAAATTTTAATGGTTCAAAGGCCATTAATTATAGATTTTCAATTGTATCATATTATTTGCTTATGTGGTCTTAATTTATTTCTATCTTCAATAGTGAAGCAAATGTCTATCATGGGTTTTTGGTAACCATAAGTGTCTATACCTATATTTTAAACCAATTATATGTCCTAAAGTTAAGTCTGAGAATCTTTGGTGACTCTGAGTGGCTTTGAACATATAACCAATGAGAAGTAAACACAAAGTCTTATCGATTATTACATCTGTAATAAGTTTTTGTACTGACACAATTGATTAATTCTATAAAATTCTAAAGTTAACAGTCTGACAAACTCTTATGTGGTTTTGAGGAGACTTGGACAAGTCATTGTTGAAAAAGCAAACACAAATTTACCAGTTGAGTTGTTATCTATACTATATTATAAAATATTTGACAAAAAATTTTAAAAACCACTTTTATGCGTAAAGTACTGTTTATTAATGCATATTACTTATAACTCAAGATTGCAACTAACTGCAGATAAACATAATCAAATACAGGGTAAACATCTCATTTTAAATAGAAAAAAATCTAAAATATAATTAAGATAATCATCGAGTTCTAACAGAATACTTAATTATTATTTTATAAAATTTTATATTATTAAACCACAAATAAATTATTTTGTTATTAAACTTAAATTAAATTATAATAAAAAATAAAATAAAGAAATTACATAAAAAACACGAACTTTAAATAGTTGATTTCATATTAACGTTGATATTTTTTTTTCAAATTTTTATGATATCTTCAAATTTATATTTTATTTAAAAATAAAATCATTATTGCTTTCTTAAAAAACACATAAAATCGTATCATAATATCGACATAGACAAAAAATAAAATCGAGATGTGTCTCGCTGCATTGTGCGAGTACTCTTCTAGTATCTGTAATGGATTCTTGTACCGACACAATAAATTCCCTTCGTTCATCTTACTTCTTGCCAAGGCCTTATTCACACAGATGAATTCTGAAACCAAAAAGTGTTTTATTCTCTTTTAAACATCATTGTCCGGAATTTAATTGAGTCGAACGACACATGTCCTTCAGGTTGGATAATGAGAATTGGGATATGTTTTCAAATTATGGTATAAAAGATTCTTTCATAGAATATAATTTGGTTCTAAGGAAAAATGATAAATTTACGATGCGAGAAATTATATTTGCCATTTATTTTTTCGGTTTGTAGAGAACAAGGCCGATCCTGAGGTTTCTGATGCCTACGGCATAAAACCGAACAAAATTCCCATAATATATAAAGGACGCAAACAAAACGTGACATTATTTAAGGGGTTTGGAACCACGGCGAAGCTAGGAATATGTTACAGAGTGGTCCTCTTAAATAATTTATCTTTAGCTACTTCTTCGACGTCACTGAAGTTTTTTTTTTATGTGAGAGTTGTCTTTTGGGAATGACTTAAGTTCTACACAGTTTAACTATACAAATACTCAACGATCACTGAACAGACTCACTCACTGAAATATACTAAAGTGGAACTTAATTACATTATCACTAAGTAAAAGATGATAATCATCAAATCACTGAGAGTTTTTGGATCACATGAGATCATTTAACAACTCAACCAGACGAAAATTATAGAAGAATGGTACATGCAATTGAATTTAACGACCAAAAGGTTTGATATGATTTTAAAGCAATAGAGATAATTGGTAGAGCCTAAAAGCTTCTCCAAACGGAGAAAATGAGGATTTTGAGCTAATATTTTGTTCCAACAACTTTCTCAAAATTATCTCCAAAATGGAGAAAGTAGGAGAAAGAAGGACTTTTTTTTTCTTAAAATATGGAGATAACCTAAAAAATGATTACCAAGTGAGACCACCAATAATAAACTACTTTGAAAATAAATATTTAGAAAGATAAATACTATATTAATAGATGAATGAAATATTTTAATATAATAATTAATGTTGTATTTTTTTAAAAAAAAATCTATTAAGGGGATGTTTGGGATTGCTTATTTGAAACAACTTATGCTTTTCTACAAAAGTGCTTATCAACTTATTTTAAGTTAGAATGGTTTAACTTCTTCAAAAACTTTTTATTACCGGTTTAATACCGATATAAATTGTTTATCCAAACACTTAAAAATGCTTATTACTGATGTCTCACCGAATTAAGTTAATAAATTGTTTTTATGAACAATCCCAAACATCCCCAAAATGAATATAATTTTTTTAAAGATCAAGATGTGTAATTTCTTTTATAAAATTAAAGAAAATAACAGCGCGTGTGGATGACGCGCCAATTCCATTCAGCCAATGGTCGTTGAACTCAGCCCAAAATTTTACTCGGCTGCTCTCTCTAAACCCTAATGATTTAAATACAACTCTTCTCTCTATGTTGCCAGCCTTCATTCTCTTCTCCATCTTCCAAGCTTCTGTAAACCCTAGAGGCACCTGTGTACGTGTCACCACCTCACTGGCAGTTCTTCGAGGATTATTGATTCAATCATCTGATTTTTGATATACCAGGAGAAAAAAAGATGGATCTTCCAACTCTGGCTGTAGTTCTGAAAGCAGCACTTAGCCCCAATCCTGCTGAACGAAAAGCTGGTGAAGAGAGCCTCAATCAGGTATGTTATTTTCAATTACAATTATTACTGATTGATTATGTTTGACAGGGAACAGGATTTGCAATTTTTTTTTTTTTTTTTTGTACTTGATTTGTTAATGATGCAATATTGTTTTTTGGGTTTCTTAATTGAAAATCACAATTCGGTTCATCGGATATGTTTTTGATGAAATATCACAATTGCGTAGGTGCGCCATGTTTTGTTAGGATGATTGACTGAATAATTTGTGCCAGAACAGGGTTTATATAATTTATTTATCAAGTTTTTGTTATTTTTTCCGGTGCTGATTATTCAATCTGTTCTGGAAACTATTTGATTTTCAGTATCAGTATACTCCTCAGCATTTGGTCAGGCTGCTGCAGATCATTGTTGATGGAAATTGTGATATGGCGGTGAGGCAGGTTGCCAGTATTCATTTTAAAAACTTCATAGCAAAAAACTGGTCAGCCATTGATCCAGGTACCTTCTCTTTCGAATTATATTTAATTCTAATCTGTATAGCTGAGTGGTAATTTTAGATGTATAAAGAACAATTAAATTACATCCACATTTATCAGTACCCACTGTTGTAGCAAATTCCCAAAGGGCACTCAACTAGTTAACAGGCTGGACATTTATCTGCTTGCACTTAATTTGCAATCTTTTAACTTTCTAATTCAACCTATGACATTGTAGAGGAACCATCGAAGATTTTGCCAAGTGATAAAGATTTGGTGAGGCAGAACATCCTTGTTTTTGTAGCACAAGTACCTCCATTATTGAGGTAAAAATGGTTCCTTGAGCTTTTGCATCGGTTGCTCGTCTTCCCCCATTTGTTATGTATGCAATTGTTAAAATTGTTTGCAGGTCACAGTTGGGTGAGTGTCTCAAGACAATTATACATGCGGATTATCCTGAACAGTGGCCAGGTCTTTTGCACTGGGTGACACATAATTTGCAAGACCAGCAAGTTTATGGAGCTCTTTTTGTGCTTAGAATTCTTTCAAGAAAATATGAGTAAGTATCTTATCTATGAATTCCCAGTACATGAGCTAGAGTGTCGTGAGTGTGGCATGCCAATATTTTAATTTTTTTGAACTTTTTGCTTGATAAACCAGATTTCGAATCTTATTTTTGCCCACTGTGCTGCCACAAAAGAAGATAGATAAAGTTGCATTATTTTGATCATGATGATGACTAGTTCCTTATGCCTATGCTCTATATCTCTTACCTTATAACTGTGATTAGTCTTTGTGTCTGGTGTTTTTTTTTTTGTTTTAGTTGTCCTACTACAAGTACTTTGGATTATTTTGATGAGTTAAAATCTTCTATTTGTGTATTTGCCACGTAAAATCTAGCATTTCTTGAAATTTTTGAACCCAAGCATGCAATACTTATTGCAGATGATACATGCATCTGGTATGTAAGAACACCAATACATGCACCTGTTCCTATGCATGATACTTGAGCATCTTAAATTGCAATTTAGTTATTTTCTAGCATATCACTTATGCTATTAACACTTCTCTAGTTCTGTATCCCATGATTATGATTGTTAGATAGTTTTTTATATATAATTAAAGTAGTTGCAACTTACAAGTTTTCAATTAGCTTTATCTTGTTAGGTTAAGATAAGGTATGTGCATAGAATGAATATACGTGTACATGTTATCCATAGCTGTCACTTGAATATATTTTTTGTCAGCCGAAGATGAAATATGCTAGGATGTTATCTTTCTCTCTGTGAATCCCACATAGGTATGTTGCTTTGAACAATCAGATGGATCGTTTGCACGGTCTTCTCTTTCTTGATTTGTCATCATCAAGTGTTTCAGTGAGAAATTATAATCCAATAGGTGTATGCACCTGATTGTAACTTTATTCTCTTCTGGTACATATGAGGTGGACATTATAGCTGATATTTAGTCATAAGTGTACCAAATTTTTACTTGTTAAGCAATTCAACCCATTTTATTTGGTCATGGTCTTGCTTGTTTAATTCCTTAACAATTATCTTAAAATATACCAGTGTCTTGATCAATGTATGGACTTGCTATTTATAGGTTTAAGTCAGATGAGGAGAGGATTCCGGTTTACCAGGTTGTTGAGGAGACATTTCCTCATTTGCTAAATATATTCAGCAGGCTTGTTCAGATAGGAAATCCATCAATTGAAGTAGCAGACTTGATTAAGCTCATCTGCAAAATATTCTGGTCATCCATATATGTGAGTTACTACATTGACATTCTTATCAAGTGTTCTATCTTTCGCAATGGAAAGTCTGAACACTTTGAGTAATTGTATCATAGAACTTTCTGTGTTCAATTAGGCAACAAAGTCTAGTGTCTTTTTGTCGGTTCTGATTACAATTTCAAATTTGATTCATCACTCATTTTATACATTTTTAGCGAATGAAAGTTCTCTTCATAACTAGAAATGGTATTGAATGTCAATCAGCTGGAGATTCCCAAGACATTGTTTGACCCAAATGTGTTCAATGCTTGGATGGTTCTGTTCTTAAATATGTTGGAGAGACCTGTTCCGTCAGAGGGCCAACCAACCGATCCAGAGCTCCGCAAGTCATGGGGATGGTGGAAGGTAAAAAAGTGGACAGTACATATATTAAACCGCCTGTATACTAGGTGAGTCATGGATCAAATGTTTCTTTAAATGGTTGGTTTTGAGACTTTTTAACTTATTTTTCTTTCCACAGGTTTGGAGATTTGAAATTGCAAAATCCAGAGAACAAAGCTTTTGCACAACACTTCCAGAAAAACTATGCTGGAAAAATTTTGGAGTGCCACCTAAACTTGTTGAATGCAATCCGTATCGGTGACTATCTACCTGACAGAGTTATCAACCTAATTTTGCAATACTTGAGCAACAGGTGTGTTTCATATAATTGATTTAAGCACATAAGTCAGCTGTTTTTTATGTTAGAAACTTTAACTACTGGCTTCTGAATCGTTGCATCTTCTGTTGGAGCATGTAATTTTAAGATATGGTGTCTTAGAAAATTTGCCAAGGGGATATTCATAAGTCATGCTAATGTCTGTTTTTGTTTCATTAGTAAGAAAAGAGCACCTATATTTTGATTTTTTCTATCCTTCGATCAATTCATAGTTTATTGTCTTTAGTCTGCAATTACTGTGGTAGATCTGCTTGAACACTTTGTTCAAGCCTACTGAATTATTGCTTAAATTGGTTCCTACAAAGAAATAGATCTGCTTTACATTTCATGACACATGCTGTTGGTGTTTTTGGTTGGCTTGTAAACTTTGTTCTTTCTATGATATTTTTGTTTTTCCTTTATGCTATAATTTTCTTATATCACAGTTCTCGTTAATCTGTCCATCTATGCTGCAGTATTTCCAAGACTACCATGTACAATCTACTTCAATCAAGACTTGATGTTGTACTTTTTGAGATAATCTTTCCACTTATGTGCTTCAATGACAATGATCAAACCCTTTGGGAGGAAGATCCACATGAGTATGTGAGAAAGGGTTATGGTGAGTCTTCCACATATGGTTGCTCTCTACTATCATTTTAAGATATACCTCCAGGTTAGGTGATGTGCTGTTGATCGAACTTTCATACTTTAATGCAGATATTATTGAAGACCTATACAGTCCTAGGACTGCAGCAATGGACTTTGTGAGTGAGTTGGTAAGAAAACGTGGAAAGGAAAACCTTCAAAAGTTCATATTATTTATTGTGGAGATTTTTAAGAGGTACTTCAATCTTCTATAACGTATAAAATATATTGCATATGCAAAAGCTTGCAATATTTTTAACAATCTATCTTGCCTACCTTTAATTAGATATGAAGAGGCACCAGTTGAGTTTAAGCCTTATCGACAAAAGGACGGTGCACTTCTTGCTATCGGAGCACTCTGTGATAAACTGAAACAGACTGAACCATATAAATCTGAGCTTGAGCCCATGTTAGTGCAACATGTTTTCCCGGAGTTTGCCAGTCCAGTTGGTCATCTCAGAGCAAAGGTGGAGTTGCATATGTTATTTTCTTTTTCCTTGGCCATTGTAGAAGGTTATCGATTTGATTCTTTGGCACAAAAAAGTCAATGTTTTTTTATGTAACAATTGTAACCAAATCATATTTGTCTAAAAGTTTCTATCCATAGTTATCAAGTCATCTGTCTTTGACATGACCCCTACCTTTGTGATCAAACACTTACTACATAGTGCTAAGACTATTGCGTGGTGGGTCTGTCATCACTATTTTATTTAAATGAACAATAAGAGCAGAAACATAAATTGTCATTGAATTAAGGTAACATATTTACCTATTAAAACAAGAACAGAAAAACAAAGTTTTTTGATTGGAAGAACAAAAACAGAAACCAAAAATATGGTATTATTGGATGTTGACTTGTTTTAATGGGTTCTAAGTTCTATTATTCTAGGCAGTAATCATCTTATGTGCATTAATTTTTGAAACATAGTCACTGAGTATTCTAAATATGTATTATGTATATGTCATAAATTTTGAACTCCGGGCTGTAAATAGTTGATATCTGGCATGCACTCTAATTTGAAGTCCAGACAGTAAGTCTAAATGGTGGAAAATGCTTACAAGTATTCATATATAAATAACACATATTGGGTGACTTTGTGGCTGTATCAATGACATGGTGGGTACCATGTGGTCATCCATGTCCTGCCGGTGGCTTCTGCCATCAATCTCCGGGTTGCCTTAAACTATGTTCCTATCATGATAAATGATACATAAGACTACATTCATTTCATAATGATTGTCATATTTGGGTGAAAATTTTATTCTAAAAAGTTATTTTTGCATTTTAGGCTGCATGGGTTGCAGGGCAATATGCCCATATAAATTTCTCTGACCCAAATAATTTCCGCAAAGCACTACAAAGTGTCGTTGCTGGGATGCGTGACCTCGAGCTTCCAGTTCGTGTTGATTCTGTTTTTGCATTGCGTTCTTTTGTTGAGTCCTGCAAAGGTAAACTGCAATTGCGCAGCTAGTTGATTTATTTTCTTATTATTGTTTATTTTATTAAAACATCTAGAATGTTGATTTCTTTATATTTTCTTAATCTACAGATCTAAGTGAAATCAGGCCAATTCTTCCACAGCTACTTGATGGTATGCATTTTGAAGTTCTATTGATTCATGCCATGGAATTGGCTTTTTTAACACATGGTTTTCTTTCAGATTTTTTCAAGCTAATGGATGAAGTTGAAAACGAGGATCTGGTATTTACTCTTGAGACTATTGTTGACAAGTTTGGAGAGGAGATGGCACCCTATGCACTTGGCTTGTGTCAGAGTCTGGTAATATTTTCTTTACCAATAACAACTGTGAAGTGTACTTGCTACCACTTTTTTCTCCCATTCTAACTTCTTGTGTCGATGTGATATAGGCTGCTGCATTTTGGAAGTGTATCAATACCTCTGAAGCTGATGAAGAAGCAGATGATCCTGGTGCTCTGGCAGCTGCTGGTTGTTTACGTGCCATTAGTACGATTCTTGAATCAGTGAGCAGGCTCCCTCACATTTTTGCTCACATTGAGCCAACTCTACTACCAATAATGCGTCGGATGCTTACAACTGATGGGCAAGGTAACTTTAATGTCTGAAATCTAGCTTCCACTCATGATCTTACAAAATCAGAACTCATCTTGATAACTTACTGAGCTTTTCAAACTTATCTACTTCAAGAACCTTGTTTCCTTTTTGTTAGTGATCAAGTTTGCACACACTGCCTAAACAAGCTTAGCAAGTCATTACCTGATTGCCAACCTAGTCACTTAGGCATGAAGGTGCTTGGAGAATGGCAAAGGGTGGGATGTCTAGCTGTCTGTCACAGAGGTCCTTTGTTTCGGAAGGCGTCATAGGGCAGATGACTAGGGAAAGAGGAGACCAAAATTGAATAGGGAATTAAGAAGATAATGCAAGGGAATAGAGACAATTATTCTTATTGATGAAAGTCATCAATAAGGTTGAGAGAGAGAGAACCCATCTTGTGCATTAAATATTCTAGGGTGAGGCGACACGACATCACACTGTTTCTAAAAGGTATGTAAACGCATAAAGCTTCTAAGACTTTTACCTTTTCTAATGAACAATTACAATTTCAGTGTAAAATACGGTCACACATGGACTTCCAAGTATGGCCTATAGCTCTATTTGAAGGGCTAGTAACGTGCTTATATGGGTGGGGAAGATCAAAGCCTTCATAGTAGCCAACTAATAATGGAGGTTGACATGATATTTAGAGAAGGGGTTAAGAATCTAGCTCTTTATAAGAGAAATCCATGGGTGATTTTACTTTGAAGGGGTTAAGAGTCGAGCTCTAGCAACACAAGGGTGGGGATACCTTGATGATATTCCTTGATGAGAGTCAATGATGTGAGATTAGGGTAGAGCTGCGAATTATTGTGGATGAGATATCAAGAATTTTGTGGCATTGTGATCCGTGTTAAGCGATGGTGACATAATGACTAAACTAAATGGTAACTGCAATAGGATCTAAAGGGTATTAGAGGGGTAAGATTCATAAATTTTTGGCCAGTTGAGATTACTAAATGCATTTTTATTTTCTTTTCTATATATTTTTTGTCTGATATTCTTTTAGTATCATATTCTCTCTTATATGTTCCCAACCCCCTTTACACACATTTGTACAAACCAATTGAGTTAGTATATTCCACTAGGAGGTGGGTTGGAGGGTATGATGTACACAGACCTGACTTTTACCCCCAAAGAATAGAGCTGCTTCTTCTATGAAGGCCCCGGACTTGTGAAAAGTGTGTGAAAGAGAGAGTTATCCCAAAGAAAAAGACTTCAGAAAACAAGTATTTGAGACAAGGAAGGCAAATACAATAGATAATTTAAAGCTAGTTATGACTTATGAGTAAGCAATAACCTACAAAGAAAAGTAATGGCAAGAATATATAGCCAAGGTAAGGAAACTATACACCCGTAGTCTAACTTAGGGCTCTGGCAACCTAACTTCTGGCTCACTAACCCTACCACAACCCTTTACCTCTCTAGCTCCCTTCCTCTCATCTGTGCTAGCTACATGTCCCCACCCCTAATTTTTTTCAAGGAAAGCTATTTACCAAATTTATATGCGTGTAAATATAAATCCCATTATTTTCCTTCTTTTTTATATAATCCTGTATTATGAACTATTAAATTGATACTTTCCAACTAAATTCCAACCAATTATTTTATACAACAAATGCTTGAAGATTATTTGAGTACTTCTCAATAATAATTTTGTATATACTTATTAGTGGTCATTGGTAGTACCTACTCTTTCTTAAAAATATGTACACAATGTGTGCATCAAGTGTATCACATGATTTATCTAAGAGACTACCCTCATGAACCATGTGACATTAACTGTTTCTACCACACTGTGTACTCATACTTCAAAAAAATACGTACTGCGAATTAACACCCGTTTTATTTTCTCATAGCTCATTTACAAACTCTGTTGCAGATGTCTTTGAAGAAGTTTTGGAAATTGTATCATACATGACTTTTTTCTCACCAACAATATCCATGGATATGTGGAGTCTTTGGCCATTGCTGATGGAAGCTCTTGCTGATTGGGCTATTGATTTTTTTCCAAGTATGTTCATTTTCTCTTGCTCATGTTTGAACAAAGACTGTATTCCATAGTCCATACCTACTGTAACATAATAATCTGCATAGCTGTCGCATAGAAGTTCTATTTATTTATTTGTTAGCTATTAGTATGTTTGAGAACACTGCCAAACCAAAACATTACTCACTCAGGACCTTGAAACATTTTTCTGTCATTCTCTTCATCAAATCAATGGAAACAAAATAACATATTCACCTCTCACTTTAAGATCCCATGAGCAAATTGATATAGAATCCATCACAATCTATTTGAAATTTAAGCATGGTTTCCTACTGACCAGCTTTGGATGTACATCTATTTTAAAAGGTGCCTTGGTGGTCACTTGGGCTTCACACTGGTATAAGGTCTTACCGTCTTAGATTTGATCTTTATCATGCTCTTGCCTTCAAAATATAAAAACTTATGACACTGTTTTTATGGTTGGCTGAACATGTAAGCAATTAAATTGTGCATGCTCATAATCATATCATTTTTATATAATAATTTCTGCCTTTCTAGTTATTATGATTGCACATGTGATTATGTTGCGAGATAATTATTTCAGGTCCATGAATTTTTTTCTTTTTCTTTTTTAGTTTCTCATAGTTCGTCCTTAGAAGGAATCTACCATGTGCTTATATCTTTTAGTTTTGTTATGGTGCAGATATCCTTGTCCCATTGGACAACTATATATCGAGGAGTACAGTGCATTATCTGACATGCAAGGAGCCAGACTACCAACAAAGTTTGTGGAATGTGCTTTCAAATGTATGTTAATTATCTGTTTGAACATCTTCTTTAAAAATGTTTGCTTTGTCCCATATTATGAGGGTTTGCGGTTTCGTTTTGTTTCAAACTAAGCAGCATTTTTGCTTCCAACTCTCAAGGAACAAAATCCTAATTTTGTAGGTTCGCATTATTGTTACATATAGTGGAACCCAACTGCAATTCTGTGTGTTCTCTTGATAAAGTTCTTTTCCATAATCTCACCTTTCAAACTTTTATGAATGCTATTTAAAGATGTTCTGCTAAAACCTTGTACGCATTTTTTTGGAGATTGAGAATGCTCATTGAATGAGCAATTCAATAAGAGAGCTCGAATCTATTTGAATTTTTTGTAAATCAAAACTGAATTGCTCGTTGGTTTCTAGAAAATCTATCTACATGTACTATTTTCAGATGTTTGGTGAGAATGTGAATCTAGATTCTTGTTAATAATATGCTAATAGTCACTTGAGGTGCATGATACCTCAAAATAATCAATGTTCTTAATTTTTATATCTTGAGCAAAATTTCTAGTTTTGTTATTGGATGGAGGTAGTAGCTTTTTCAGACTGAAAAACTAAAATCTCTAAGTTGAAAAGATTCTTGTCTTATTTCTCTAATTTCCCTTTTCTCTGTTGTGCCAGATAATGAGTGATAAAAACTTGGAGGACAACGACATTGAACCAGCACCCAAGCTTATTGAAGTAGTGTTCCAGAACTGCAGGGGCCTGGTGGACCACTGGGTTGAGCCGTATATTAGAATCACGGTCGAGCGTTTGCGCCTAACAGCACGACCGTACTTGAAATGTCTTCTGGTGCAAGTTGTAAGTAATTTACTCTACTATATTATAATAGAACATCAACTCTTCAAGAACATAGGGGGTGATTGGTTCCTCAGGAATGGAAATGGGAATGGGTATGATAAGGAATGATGATGTTGAGGAATGAAAAGTTCATTCCCCCAATCTCCCAGGGTATGTAGATCGTTGCCCACTTTTAAGTAATCACTCATTGCCTCATATTGAACCAACCATCATTATTCATTCCCATTCCCATTCCTCACCCTCTAATACCCCCAATCAAGCATCCCATTAATCTTTTCAGACTTCCATTTTTAGCATATGTGCAAAGACCAATTACATTTCGGACAGTTGGTGCTGGTCCTGATATTCAAACAGAGTAGATTAAAATAGAGTAAATAACGTTTTTAGTCCCTGTGGTTTGTTGAAAATGTCTATATCCGTCCCAATTACAATTTTCATCCCTATGGTTTAATTCATTACCTTTTTCATCCTTATGATTTAAAATTTATTGCTTTTTTCGTCCCTATGGTTTACAATTCATTTCTATTTTAGTCCTTCATACTTAAAAGTAGTGTTTTGGTCTTAGGGACAAAAATAGAAATGAATTGCAAACCATAGGGATGTAAACCGAAATTTTGAAACCACAGGGACGAAATCTGCAATTTTTTTACAAACCTCAGGGACCAAAAATTTAATTTACTCTAAAAAATAATGAGTGATGAAAATCACCTCAGATGAAAATCACCTCATAATTAGTGTGCGAATTGGAGCCACCAGTTTTTGATATGCAGTTAATTGAAATTTGAAAATTACGATGGCCAAAATTTTACTGGTTATGGAGTGATGACAAATAAGGGGCCTCTTAAGAGCCAACATGATAAAACTCAGTAGGAAAGGTGGCTTGTTCCCATATATGTTGGTGCTTTGTTGTTGCTCTTTATATGTTCAAAATAACAATACTGCATAGTTATATATGTCCAAAGTAATGCAAATTTTTTGTGATGGTTGAACTCGCTGAAATTTAAGGCTAGATTGTTACTGATATGAACTGTGATCTCTGTGATACGGATCATCTTTTTCATGAATATCCTTTGGTTTTATAGAGTGACAATTAGATCAAAAGTGTACCTTTTTTGGTATTCAATTTTTAGACAATGACAAGAGTTGCAACCAATTTTTCCATGAGATGGATGACAAAAATTATATGGTTCTTAAATACGTAACACCCCTAAAATATTAGTAAATTTAAACCAACAATTGACAAAGCAATAGAGCCCATAAAATATAACATCACCCAAAAGGGGAAGATAATATTGCGTTTACAACCCAAATATATAAGAAGATAAATAACAACCTACTAATCTAAACTACACTAAGTTTAGATTATGGACTGGTGTCACTATCAGCTTCAAAAGAATCTTGTCCAAGAATAACGCCAAATTGGCCAATAGCTAATGACCCCAAAAGTGCTTCTACCGGCATCGCTAAGAGAACCTGATATATTGTTATTTTAAGAAGAAGTGTTAGGCTTAAAGCTTAGTGAGAACAAACAGTTATAAATAATGCAAATAACTAAAATGATAAGAATTTATAACTTTAATTTAAAACCTAATAAGAATTTATAACTTTAATTTAAAACCTAAGTTCATCGTTTTTCAATAAGACCATAAGATTCAATATACATCTTGCGATGACGGGGGAGACCCGGTTCCCATGGGTAGTGGCGGAGCACCAAAAGTGCCATGGTTCCATGTTAAGAGCTCACACTAAGGATCAATGACCAACGACACCAACCAACTGCAATTCAAAGTTAGGTTCTCGATGATCCTAGTTATACTCATTCACTAGAAATTACACCATGTGGCCAATGGCTAATATCCGGCTCCAAGAGAGTCCGTACCAAGTTGCCCCCGATGACCTGATGCCTATTTCTAGTTATAAAGAGGAAGACCATCCCATTTAAATAAAAACCGACTTCTATGCCTATGGATCCATTTCATACAGTCTAACACACGTCATAACTTTAAAGTGACCAACTATAGTCAAACATATAGTTTTATCAACCGAGTGTCCTCATATGAACATTTTTAGCATAAGATTTACCAAATAGAACCAAGTTCTCATAATTTCCAATGAACCATTTTTTAATCCAAATATCATATCATTTTCCTCATCCTTTCCCGAAAGTTTACGAGTTCAATAATGATCTTGATATACAAGTAATAACACTTCTTATCCCCATGCATTACCATTTCCCCATAAAATACCTTCAAGTATGTAAAACCCAAGGATAACCATAAAGCATGTAGTACAAGTCTAACAATGATATTTATGTCCTTAAAACACATTTTTATAACACATATTCGACGACCTTACATTTACTAGCAAAATGGATAAAAGTCCCGAATTTCCCACAATACTCAAAATAGGTCAAATCTTTAAATAATGTAAAGTACATCTAGGAGGAGTGTTTTAGGAGACTAAGATGAAGCATTTGACATGTATAAAGTTTTAGAATAGATAGATTGAACTCACAAGTTAGGTTTTGAAGAAAACCTAAAACCCTAGCAAAATGGAGAAGAGGTTGAGTGGATCTTGAATCTTAGCCCAAAACACTTGAATCCTAGCTTGGAAGTGACTTTAATGCTCCTTGAATGAACCAAAATCGGATCTAGGGTTTCTTTGTGGCTTAATGAAGTGTGAGAGAAGTATGGAATAAATGAAGAGGGAGACAAGGAAAAATCGGGTTTATTCACAACAGGTGACCTGCGCGACTTCACTGTGGGTTTACCCGCATCGGGGTCGCTGGCGCGCTTCAAGCAAGACACAAGAAGTGCCTAATGTGACTCTCCTGTGGGTTGGGTCGCATCAGGGTCGCCCGCTGCCCACAAGCCGGGAACAAACACTGCCTAAAGTGGCTTTGCTGCGGGTTTGGTCGAACGGTACCCGCATTCCCCAGTGTTTCCCTTCCCAGAACTTATTTCTTGAGTTTTAAACACTACCAAACACCCTACACAAGTTATTCAAGGGAAAACATTTCTAACACACCGAGAAAGGAAATGTAGATAAATTCTAACCTTATCAAGATAACTAGATCTTGGATGTTACAAAATATTCGATGCTTTTAATTTTTAATGTTCTGCTTCTTGATTTGGATGTGTGTTTCATATGCAGATTGCTGATGCTCTTTACTACAATGCACCTTTGACGCTTAACATATTGCAAAAGCTTGGTGTTGCCACAGAAGTCTTCAATCTTTGGTTTCAGATGTTGCAACAAACTAAGAAGAGTGGTGTGCGGGCTAACTTTAAGAGGTATTTAATCATGTCCTTTTGGTCCCCTAAGTACAAGTCGCCTTTTCTGCTGTTTTCTGAATTTTTAACGGAGGGTAAAGTGCACTGACTAATGGTTTACGTTTATTCAGGGAACATGACAAGAAAGTGTGCTGTTTGGGTTTGACATCTTTGCTTCCACTTCCTCCGGATCAGTTGCCAGCCGAAGCCTTGGAGCGTGTATTCAAGGCAACACTTGAGCTGCTTGTTGCCTACAAGGATCAAGTAGCAGGTCGCTACTTTGGAATCGATTTTTTTTTTTGGGTCAATGACCAGTTATAAATACCAGGTTTTCTTACTTTTATCGTTATTTTACATGTTGATGTCTTATGTAGTCTATGGTTTTATGTCTCAGAAGCTGCAAAGGAAGAGCCTGAAGATGATGATGACATGGATGATGGTTTGGAAACAGATGACGACGATGGGTCTGACAAGGAAATGGGAGTTGATGCAGAGGATGGCGATGAAGCCGATAGCTTGAGACTTCAGAGATTGGCTGCACAGGTTTGTTATGTCTCAAATATTTATGTATTTAAACGAGAAAAACTTATGTTATAATCAAGAATCTGGAAACACAAAGGTTAGATCTGATATATCTGTTGGTGTACCAAACTTATCTCCAGGCTAAGTCATTCCGCCCAACTGATGATGACGATGATGACTCTGATGACGACTTCAGTGATGACGAGGACTTGCAATCACCTATCGATGAAGTGGATCCATTTGTTTTCTTTATGGATACGGCAAAAGGTAAACTGCATATGCATATTCACATGGTAGTCGGAGAACACCTTTTTCCCCTTTTATCGTGATATCTATCACATTCGGCGCAACTAGTCCATGCAAAGTGCCCTTCTATATGTACCGGGCAAACTTTAGGACTTTCACATGGGGGAGATACCCCTCGCGTTGATGGCACCTATGTGATTCAGCAATGGAGCTATTATTGTGCAAGCTGAGGTGCCATCATCTTTTACAAAGTTTGCTTTCACACCCTTGAATATTATCACCAGAAATTCACCCATGAATTTTAAAATTTCAGTTCCCCAAAAATATGTTTTAAGCAATCCATGAAAATAGATCCTTTCTCCTTTGGTAATGTTTTTCTTGCACCAGCTTCTATTTGTATGCTATTGCTTACTCATATCCACCTTTTTTATTTTTAGTCTGTTTGCATCTCTCATTAACACACTTTTCACAAGCCTGGGGTCTTCGCCTCCCAGACCCCACCTCCGGGTGGGTATACTGGGCTTGCTCGGTTTGGTCTGATATGCAATGAGATCTTTTCTGAGCTCATTAGATTTAGTTGGCTAACATGGAAAATTTTCTTTTCACTTGATGTCTTCACTGTATAGCCTTGCAAGCATCAGACCAAATGAGGTTCCAGAACCTTTCGCAAACACTTGACTTCCGTTATCAAGCACTTGCAAACGGTGTTGCTCAGCATGCTGATCAGAGAAGAATAGAGATCGAGAAAGAAAAGGCGGAGAAGGCGGCAGCTGCTGCAGCCACCGCCTCATGATGTGTCACAAATATATACACCGGTGTTGAAATTTTGCTTTCCTGCCCCCAAATTCTTTGGTTGTCCCCATTCAAGAAGAACCCAAGAAGTCTTGATTTTGGCTTAGTGGTCATAGGTGGTCAATGGCGGTCAGTGGTGGTTTATCACAAAAAAGAGCGATTTTTGCTTGAACGAGAGAATTCAACAGGCTGGCTGGATTTTGTCTAAGTTGTGGGTTCTGGATATCGATTGTATGGGAGTCGAGTCGTGGCAAATCTATGGGAGATGATGCCTGTTTTTAAAGAACCTGGTAGTCGATCAGGTGATCTTTGTAGTTTTAGTCTATACGGGTCGAAAAGTCCCATTGAGGATAAAATGTACCCTTGTGGCTGGGGGTATGTCATGCATAGAGTCTTTGTTGATACTTGTTGATTTTTTGAGCTATTTTTCTTGCTTTTATCTTCATTTTCTTGGTCGTAGCCCCTGAGAACTTTGGTGGGCACTCGTTGCTATTTGAGCTCGGAGATGCTCGAAAGTTTTTTTTTGGTATGGTGACTGTATAACGATTATTTATTGTTTGGGGTACATTTTATTGGTCATGAAAAGTCGTCGCCTGTACATTCGTAAGGTTTTGAGTTGCAACCGTTTGGTGTCGTGTGTTTAAACTTGCATAATGGTAATACTTTTCCTTATTTCTCTTAAAATAAGGCTCTGATACCAACATGTCACGCCCCAAATTGTTTTTGTGTCGTGACGTCTATTTTAGTAACTTATGCCTTGTGAAATATACGTATCTTAAAAGCTTTGAAACATATATAATATGTTGAATATAATTCATTATATAATTGCAGAAAAGTAAAATTATTTAACATAAACAATGATAAATTTAATTTCTAAAGAAGCATGATCGAAAACATAGTCCTATTTTTCTTTATTCGAACCGTCTAGCGATAATTGACAAAAGAGATATAAGCATGTATAGTATAAGACTATAAGCTAAAAGCTTAGTGAATACAATATGATTTTGTGATAACATGCATACATAATATTGGTTTAGCATATTTTAATTATTATCTTGCAAGTGTGGCCTTGGCTCATCAATTTTCTTTGCATATGTGGCGTATTCTATGGATGGGGGCTTCAAGACCACGGAATTGCAAGCTTTCCTTTCAATTCCAACCTAGGCATGGCAACGGGGCGGGGATGGGGCGGGTTTTGTAATCCCCGGCCCCGGTTTGCAATACCGTCCCCCGACCTTGGTCCCCGGCGGGTACGGGGATTATCATCCCGTCCCCGGTCAAATTCTAGCAATCCCCAGTCAAAACCCGGTAATAAATATGCTCTAGTTTGATTCTATCGAGGATCCCCGGCCCCGACCCCGGTTTGAGTAACATCCCCCGTCCCCGGGACCCGTTTTAGCGGGGAATCCCCGTTCGGGTTCCCCACCGGGTCGGGGCAAATCACCATCCCTAGTCCAACCCACCCCTTACAGTGGATGAATTTTGCCGAATCATACTAGTTGCATACCATTTATTTGCAATATTAATTTATTAATGCAAACCTCATCATGTGATAGGTGTTAATTTATTAACCCTATTTGCATTGTTTTTACATTCTTTTAGATTTATTGTATTATCCCAATTGAGTCTTTTAGTCTTTGTTTTTACATTATTAGTAAGTTTGGAGTTTTGTTGAGGTTAAGTGAAATCCTTGCATTTTACATGAAAAATGGCCAAATCTCAAAACTGATCAAATCCTTTTGAATTCCTACAAGATTTGCTGATGTTGCAGATGCTGACGGGACAAATCCTACAGATTTCTGCAGGACCTGTATGTGGGCTACACACTTGGGCCTCATCATGGGCCTATCATTTTGGATTAATTAAGTTTTTGGGCTCGCTCTTTTAGGCTTTTTAGTAAACATTTGGGCTCCAAGTTCCCTAGACACTATAAAAAGGGACTTACGCTTGTATTTTGGACATATCTCATTAAGTTACTAATTTTTATATTTTAGTTTTAAATTATAGATTTTTTCCTTGAACTTTATTATTCAAGTAATATTTTTTGTGTTGGTTATTTTTTGTTCATTCATTTTACTTGCAATTTCTTGTAAAAATTAATTTCGCTTTTTATTTTTAGAAAATACCTTGACAACGTGACTCTACATTGGACTAAAAGTCGAATATTTTATTGTACAAATAAACTATGCAAATATTTAAGATTTGTAACGAGACTTTCTGCGTGAGTTTCCGACCTGTGTGTATTCTTGGGAGGTCATCTGACCCGATAGTCGGATATCTATGACAAGACAATTGTATGGGTGAAAAATATTTTATTGAAGATTACATTAAATTAATCGACGACTAATTTTATGTATAAAAATGTATTAACTTTCAGAATTAAAATAAATACGATTACCCGAGGTAATATAAGAAGACTAAAAACAGTTTTAGTACATGACAAATGCTATGTTTATACGGTGTAGGATGGTAATAAAATGTTGTACTAGGATTCACGGCGTTTAACATAAATAATGTTGTATCGGTAGTACGCCGACCTGCATGTACTCTTAGGAGATCGTCTGACCCGATAGTCGGATATCTATGACAAGACAATTGTACTAATTAATAGTACTAATGGACTATCCAGAAAATGCTATAATATATCTCCAATGGATCATTTGTTTCAGTTCTAATGGACCTTTACACCCTTAGTTTCTTTTTACGACTGATTTTCCGTAGTTGATAATTAACCAACCAAATAAAAGATTTCTTCGAATTCGCCATCTGAATCAATTTTTAAAGACTAGACTTTTTGAAAGACTCTACAAGCCATCTCTGTGGGAATAATATTCAGTACTTGTACCGTTATTACTTGTTACAACACGACAGTAGATTAAGGTATATACTTGAGCCAAAGTCTATTTTTGCGTTGAATTTTTAGGGTATTGAAATACCGACAACAAGTTTTTGGTGTCGCTGCCGAGGATGACAAACTAAAGTTTTTTGTTTTTAAAGGTAGAGTTTGTAAAAACTGATTTTTCTACCACCTTTTTTTTAAAAGCTATATATATATCGGTGCATATCAAAAATGTTCCACGAAGAATTTTTTCAACCTGACCCAGAAATTGAAACACTTTCAGACAAAGAAGAAGAGCGCAAAGAGCTTTGTTTGTTTTAACCTCTTCACCAATGATTGAAGTTAGAAGGGAAGATAAAGAAATTCTCAGGAGAAATTTGAACATGATCCAAATAATAATAATCCACCTTTGGACGAGGCACAAAATATCATTAGGCTTGCAAACTCTAAAGATGGAGGTATCATGGACTATACGATTCCTGTTTTGTCTCAGTTACATACGGGAATTATAAAACCCACTATGGTTGCCACCCAATTTTGAATTTAAGCAATGATGTTTCAGATGTTACAAACTAACGGCCAGTTGGCCAGTACGTTGGTTTGTCATCAGAAGATTCTCATTCTCATTTGAGATCATACATGGAAATCATAGATTCATTCACTATCCCTGGAGTCACAGACGATGCTCTGAGACTCAAAATTTTCCCATTTTCATTGAGGGATAGAGCTAGAGTTTGGTACAATTCTCTACAACTAGATTTTGTGGCTACATGGACCCAAATGGCAGAGAAATTTTTAAAAAATATTTTCCACCCATGAGAAATTCTAAATCTAGAAATGAGATGTCCACTTTTAAACAAATGGATGATGAAACAGTTCCTGATGCATGAGAAAGATACAAAGAGCTACTGAGAAAAATGTCCACACCATGACATTACGTATTGCATACAGCTAGAGAAATTTTACAATGGTTTAAACATTGTTGCTAGACAAATGTGTGATGCTATTGCAGGCGGAGCTTTCACAGCTAGTACTTATAACGAAGGTACTATCATACTAATTATATCAAATCATCATATACTTGGATATCATATACATCAATATAATCAAGTCATCACCATATGCATATAAACACATCATGCAAATATCATGGATAACTACTTTGTAATAATCATGTATATATCCCATAAAAATCGCATAGTGTATTCACCTTGCATCGTTAACGTTCGATAGGTCGTTCTCTAAAAAACTACAACTTACATGATAATTTATACCATTCATATGCACCTTAAATAATCGTAATTAAATTGATCACTATTTCCTAACAATATTAACACGACCAGTCTTAACAATTTTTATTGATCAATCTCCGGTACCATCATATCTCATATTTCGCTCAAATATTTCCTTAAAATATTATTAATAATGACGTCGTTATAATATTAATTGATGCTCGTACATTTTGTACAAACGTGCAATACACTCCACATTTTCTTTGAACGATAAATATTTTACCTAAATAGCTAAACTAAATAGTTTGTAACGTAAATAATATTTTATGGTCAAAATGTCACATATAAATAACGGTCTTTCCATAACTTTAAAGTTCAATATAATTAAATACTCGAAATAATGTTTAGAATACAAATTTTCCAAGTTTAGGGGAGTTTTGGTAATCTTGAGAATCCAAATACCAAAGGTATAGTTTTAACCAATTCTCTAACTTAGAACATTCTTGATGCATTTCATAAGTCGAATGTTAAAACAATGCTTAAAGTCCAATTCCAGAGGGTAGGGGCATTTTTGTAATTTTATAAAGCAAATACTCAAAGTATTTTTAAAATACCGATTCCCTAATTGTGAAGTCATTTTGGTAATTCCATAAGGATAATAATCAAAATAAAGCTTAAATACAAATTCCCAAACCACCTGGTCATTTTGGTAATTTTATAAAGATAATAATATAAAAATAAAGCTTACATATCAATCTCCAAGACATAAGGTTACTTCGGTAAATTTATAAAGTAAATACGTGAAATATTGTTAAAACCTGATTTCCTATTTATTAGGTCATTTTGGTAATTTCATGAAAAAAATAATCAAAATAAAGCTTAGATACCAATTCTCAAGATATAAGGTCATTTTGGTAATTTTATAAAAATAATAATGAAAACCAGGTTAAAAATTAAATTTCATAAGTCCAAGAAAAATTTCTGAAAATTTCAAAAAGTTAATGTTACTGAAATTATATTTTCAGAACTCAAGAGACTATAACGAACATTAATGAAAACTGTAGATAATTAATAACAAATTAAATAAATTTTGCAGCATTATTTTAACAAAAATAACATGTTTGTTTAAATGGTTAAGATGCTTGATTTTTATAGTGAAGGTCATGGTTTTGAACCTAGTCTTAAGCAAAAATTGTTATTTTTCTTAAAAAACGGATTAACACGTGGGTTTTGGGTCGGATCTTGACCTGACCAACCCGGTCCGTAACAGACGTAACAGCAGCCATGTCTGCTCATTTTTATGCGCTTTGAGCTTGAAAATGACTCATTTCTTGAATTTTTTTTTCATTTTTTTTACACCAAACATTTGGTAATATTTTTACCAACACTTTGACACAAAGAACACAAATTTTCATCAAGAAATGAGTTACATTTTCTCATTTAAAATTTTGTTTTCAAAACTAAAATTCAACAACTTCAAAACATAAAAAATCGAACCATGTAAAACACAAATATGAGAGATGAGGCTACCGGGATTTGATAGAGTAATTAAAATCAAAGTCATAAATATAAAAATCAAGGGATTTGGTTAAGAATCTCACTTAAAGTCGGTGAAAACCCGAGATTTTTGATTTCGAACTTAAAACTCAGATTTTTCTCTCAAAACTCAACGATTTTACTATCTATTTGAATCAAAACGATCCTAAGTCGGTGTTCTACATTTATATGCAAGAGTTTTGGCTTATTAGTTGACGAAATTGGACCAAATTGCGAGTTTTTTTTATTGTGAGGTCGTTTTCTTCAAACAAACATGTACTATTGACAAAACAGGTCCCTTATCTTTAAAAAAATGACATTCGGTCCTCTAAACTTTTTGACATTTACAACCAGTCTTCTGCTCTTACTATTTTAATAAAACTTACACTTTTACCCCTAAATTAACATTCTATTTCAATCTTGGTCATTTTTTATTACCATTTTATTATATCATATATACATATACATATATATACATATATATATATATATATGTATTCTAGATTACGATGAAATCATTGTATTTGTTTAATTACTTCATAGTTTTTGGGTTCACCAAAAGAATTTCCATGATTTTCCGAAGTACCATTTACTAAATTTTTTCGGGTATTACACATATCCTACCGAACCCGGATCGGTTTCTCTTTAAATTATGTTATTTTAGGACCCGTGCATACCTAGGTGAATAATCGTGTGAGAAGAAGAGTTAAGCACAGATGCGTAAAAAGGGATCTGAACCTTTGATCACCTTTAATCTCAAACACATACATGAATCGTGCTTGATACATTGATCTGGTGCATCTCATCCTAATATGCATTTAAGGAGTAGACCCTTTTTTACGTTTTTCACCTTAATTCTACTTATTATCGGAACTCAACCCGACATACCTGTCTAACAATGAGATGTGACATTCACTTTTTTGACCAAGCAAGTTTGTTAACTCCATTTTGAAGAGTAAAAAACTCATTACAACAAATAGTAAGACAATCAATGCTCATAACTATATAATTGGTTCCAAAGAGATAAGACATTCATATAACTACAAATTTTTTTGGTGAATTAATTAACAATAAACATTTAAAACTTTTAAGAGAATAAAAAATTGAAGATGAAAACAAACAAACAAATAAAAAGAATATTTTCAATAAACAAGAACATGTAATTATACCAAACCAAACGTGTATTAGACATAAGTTTTTAGGAAAAAGTCTAAAAAAAACTCAATGAACTTTATTGTTTGGAATGATTAAGTTTTTGGAACAAATAAGTTCTTGGACATTCCAAAACCTATTAAATAACTTCTTGGACTTTCTAAAACCTATTAGATACATCTTTATGACCTTTACAACTGGTTAATGTGGTAAAATAATGGAAAAAGTCTGGAAAAAAAAATCAACCGACTTTAATATTTTGAACAATTAAGTCTCTAAATTTTTTTTGAACAAAAATAGTACTTACATCTATATAATAAAACAAATATACCAAAAAGATACATTTTTTAAAATTAAAAATATGTGGTTTGTTAAAATAACAACTTTGGTCCTTGTGGTTTGTTAAAATAACAACTTTTGTTCCTTCAGTTTTGAAATTAAAAGATGACCATTATGATTTGTAAAAACGTCCAGTTTTGATCTCTTCATTTAACAACTGTTAAATTATTTACTCAAAAAATGTCCAAAGATTTAATCGCTTAAATTATATGAAGATTCGTTGGGTTTTTTTTTGAAATTTTCCCTAATGATTTTATCACGATACCGACTTCCAATCATTTTTATAGATTGTTTGATTTAATTGATTACAGTACTTAGTTTGTTAACAAATTGCTAAGAACTTAATTGCTCAAAATATGAACGTTTATGGAAAAAAAAATCATATTCTTCCCAAGAATTATATGTAAAGTATATTTATTTTCATCAAAATATATCCCCATTTTTGTTCATGCAATTTTTTTTTAATGAACATCAGTGTTCAGAACAAATTAGGCAGACTGATTAATTATACTGAGCCCTGGAATTAACAATAATAAAAGTTTAAGTAGCATTAAAAACACTCAATGGGAAACAAACTCAAAATTTTATCAGTCAACTCAAGGTTTAAGAGTTGTTTATCAGATATTTATTGAATGCCACTTATCATATAAGATGATTATGACATAGTCAGTCGAGAACCTTACTTGTTAAGTAAGTAAGAAAATTTTTACCCGATTAGTACCTTACTGGGTAAAAGACATTTACCAGCAATCTATTTTGATGACCGAAAATGTTATCTGATAAAATAAAAGAAGATTGTGACAATTACCGGTAAACATTTACCTGATAAAAGATTTTATTTGATCAATAATTTTGACTTTATAATAATTATTTAATTAATTAATCGTTCCATATTAAACTATAGAAAATAATATTAATTGTAGTTTTATTATTATTTAATTAAAATATAATATTTATGATAGATGTCACTTAAAATTAATTAAAGATTATTGTATAGTAATTTTTAAATATAACATGATATTACAATTGAAAAATTAGCTCAAATGACCATTTTTCTCGTCCAAATTGGTTCTTTAATCATTTCTTTCCTTGTTTGATCCAAATGTCATTACATTCGCAATATATTGAGGATCTGGTTAAAAGACAAAAAAAGGGTCAAATTCAACCGATTTATCGTCGTAATTGCAGAACTGGTCGTCACAATTGCATATCTATGTTAATTTGAATATTTTTTGGACTTAACTAGGTCCGCAATATTACAAACCTGAATATTTTAAAAGTAGTGATATTTATGGGTCGTTTACCAAATACTTATGCGATAAGTGTTAAGTCCACCAAAAACACATCGCATGTAACAATTTACTTACCGGGTAAAATTTTAGTCCATCAAAACGACATCGCATGTAACAATTTACACGGTAAGCGCTTACCGTGGTAAGAGTCGTCGCTCTCACTTACCAGGTAAGACTCTTGGTCTTTGTCTCGCTTTTACCGGATAAGATTTTTAGTCTGTACCATATTCATCCAATAAAATAATTTGACTTGATAAGCACTTATGGGTAAGCAGTTTACCCCATTTGGTAAACGCAGCTAAATAAGTCAAAAGAAAATGGTGATTCAACTCGGTAATCTACTACAATTTGCCAAGAGTGTCAAAGTCAATATTTTATACCAACAATACGTAGTGGCCTCCGATTTCCAACCTACTTTTGACTCCAATTTTAGGAACCCACCGGCCGGCAGTCCTTCCTACTTTACATCTCTCGCAATAAAATTCATGAGAAAAACAACCATTCGCACCAAGAAAACCAACAAACAAGAAGAAGGAAGGATCAATAGGAACAAAGAATGAAGTTGTTGAGAAGGGCTTCCGGAGCGTTAAAAGATCGAAGCAGTCTCCTCAAGGCGAGTTTGACCGTTCGATCCACGCTCCGGAATCCAGATATTGGGGTGGCAGTCATTAAGGCCACCACCCATGATGAATCATGCGTTAATTACCGTAGCAATCAACGCGTGTTTGCTTGGGTCAGAATTTCGGATGATCACCTGTGCCTTGTTTTGTGGGCCATCTCGGATCGGATGGGGAGGACCCGAACCTGGGCGGTGGCCTTGAAGGGTCTCATGCTTTTGCATGGAGTTTTCTGTTGCAAGGTTCCCGGGATTCAACAGATCGGACGGTTACCATTCGATCTGTTGAATTTCGAAGATAAACATGGAAAGCGCAGAAAGATGTCGGGTCTGAACGAGTTTATCTGCGCTTACTATGTTTTTCTGGATCAGAAATCGTCGTTTATATTCCTCCATTCGCAGGAACAGAGAGAACGAAGGGTCAAGAGACAATTGGAGTTATTGGCTGGAAACGAAACAAGTGATGAACAGAAAGAGAAGTCGATGATCCAAGATCTTATTTGGTTACAGAAACTCCAAGGTTTGCTCGACACGTTGCTCCAGATACGACCGAAATCGATCCAAATGGTGAACACGCTCGTTCTCGAAGCCATGGACTGCATAGTGGTTGAGATTTACGATATCTTCAGCCGTATTTGCAACGGGATCGCAAGCGTTCTGGTGAAAGTTTACTCTGCAGAGAAAAACGAAGCCGAAATGGCCTTCTCCATTCTGCAGAAAGCAAAAGTTCAACACGAAGAACTCTTGTTCTATTTCGAGTTCTGCAGGGAAATCGGGGCCGTTAACGCCTCCGAATCTCCCAAAATGGAACAAATTCCCAAAGAAGGCATCCAAGAACTCGAGCACATAATAAATGGAGAATCAGAGCAATCCAAAACCGACAGATCTCCAAAAGAAGAGGAGAAATCCATCATTGTTGTGGAGTATCAGAAATCGAACAAAAATCATAGTCGCAAGAACTCAGTATCAAGTTCGAAAACTGTAATTACCGATGATTGGGAGCTTTTCGACGAAGAACAAAAGAAATCGTATCAGAATATTGAGCTTATCGATCTGGTTTCTGCATCTGCGAAGAACAACGCCAGTGTAGATCATTTGGTGCGACGAAAAATAGTTGAAGTACCCGATCTGATAGTTTTCTGACTCCTCGCTCGGATTAGCATCTTTAGATCCAGAAGAACATTAGCAAATTTAGAAGTTTTTCATTCGTCTGTACGTGAAATTGATTATAAATCCTAAATGCTTTTCATCTGAAAATTGCATCGAATCAAAACCAACTTTGAGCTAGGAAGGGAATCCAATAAGATGGTTGATTTTTCTCAAAATCCAGAGTAATCATGGGAACAAAGAAGGGAAATTAAGAAAAACATACATAAAGAAATGTGCGTTTAGCGTCTATATGTGTACCATTCTTATGATTCCTTTCCAATCGATCTCCAAAAACACTATAATTTTGCCGGTGGGTTCTTGGTGGGTGAAGAAGACCGGCATATTTGCCGTGTAGATGAAGACCGGCATTTATGCCAAATGGGTGGTCCCCACCAACTTTTTCTAATATTTAATGATTTTTAACTAAATTATAAATAAATAAATAATTATAAATATTAAGTTTTAGGTTTTTATATTTATTATTTAAATTTATATATATAAAATATGTTATTTTAATGTGGGATCCACAAATTTAGTGTTTTTTTTAGAGTGTGATTGGAGTTGAGTTTTTTTTTGTGTTTATAGGCTCACCAGATTTGATGTTTTTGGTGTTTTTTTTTGTGATGAAGTTAGAGTTGCCCTTAGGATAAAGAACCTATATGATTGTTGATTTTTCTTAAAATCCACACCAAAAACAAATCTAGGATTCAAAACCGAAGATGTATCTGAAACTATATACTTCTCATTGTGTCACGACCCAATCACCCAAATTCCATAAAACATTTGGTGCTCATTGAAACCCAACAAAAACCATCAAATAGACCGAAGGCCCAGTCAATGAAATCGAACATCGTTGTGTTCATTAAGCTTTCTACATCGCTAATGTTAAATAAATCACCACGCTTGGTGTTCATACAAAAAACAAACAAGAAATATAAGATGAAATTTACCAGAAGTACAGCGTAGAGAGTGAGATAGACGATAGAGTGAATCGTGTATTCGTGATAGGGCATGAGATTGAAGTCCACTGCAGAGCGTGAGGATGAAAAGTGAAAAGGTAATTTTTAGAGAAAATTTTATGAAAGTGAGTTGCTATTTCATGCACTTAACCCTGATTTTTATTTTGTTGTTTTCATTACACATTGCCCGGGTTGGGTTGATCGTGTTGAAGACATTTGAACAACTCAACTCAATTCTTAAGGTTTGAAAAATCTTAATCTAACCCAACCTAAACCAAAATGTAACTCAACTCAACCTAAATCGTATGGGTTGGTCGGGTTGATAATTTGGTACATTAAAATATTCTTCTTACCTTAAATATGTTATTTTCATACTTTTTACATATATCACATTCAGTTAATCATATTTATGAATTTAATATTGTTAGTCCCGAAGGGTAAGGCAATAAGCAGAAAGTAATT
>NC_037542.1:3824862-3826222 GCF_001531365.2 Cynara cardunculus var. scolymus | reverse complement strand
AGCTTTGAAAAGAGGGCACTTACGAAAAAATTCGATGATGATGAAGAAATCCGGATATTTGTTGTTGTGATCCAACAACGCCACAAAGTTGCATGGAGAAAAAGTAACATCATCAGCAGTAAGGGATTTCTTAACCTTTGAAGCCTTGGAGGGAGTCCCAACTTTAGAAGCCATGGTGGAAGGAAGCTTGAAAAATCACACAGTAAACTCTTTGGAGAAGAAGGGTGGAGGGTTTTGTTAAAGAGATTGGATATGTGTTAGAGAAGATGAGAGGTGGGTGTTTTTAAATAAAAAATAGGAGGGAAATATATGGTGGGTAAAAGAAGGGGTGTATGGGGAAGGTAAAAAGGTAAAGGAAAGGTGTAAGAAGTAGGGGTGTGGGTCTTAGGTGGGGATGGGGTGTAAGAGATGGGATGGGGGGTAGGAAGGAAAGGAGTACTCTAATTAAAGGAAAGAGGTTGGGAAAAAGGGGACACAAGCCTAGGGATGGGTGTAAGGAATTGAGATTCGGCTTGGGTAAGGGGGGGTGGGGTCGCCGATTTGAAATCAGCTTGGGTATAGGTTCGGGGTATGAGAGTTTAAGGGCGGCGAGGGGGGGTGGGGGATTCGGTTTATGGGATCGGGGAGTGAGAGGGGAGAGAATGGAATCGGTTTGAGGGAAAGTGGCGTGGGAGGCTGAGGGGGGAATCGGCTTAGGAGAGAGGAAAGGAAGCGATCGGCTTGGGGAGGAGGCCGATTGAAATCGGCGTGTGGGGGTTGGAGAGGGGCCGATCGGCGGTTGGTGGACGAGTAGACCGAATGAGGTGTGAGTAGAGGAAAGTGGTTTGAGGTAGGGAGATGGGATCGGTGTGGCAAGTGAAGAGGTGAGATGATATATAAATAGGGAGAGGGAGATCTAGGGTTTGGAAAAAGAGAGAGAGATGGGCCGAAGGGATTTGGGCCAAGGGGATTGGGCCTAAGGGTGTGGGTGTGTGTGTTAATCGGCTTGATGGGGAAACCGATCTTAATCGGTGTGGGTGTGGGAAACCGATCTTAATCGGTGTGGGATTAAATGAAGATCGGCTTGAGGTTGGGGTGGGGGATCGGTTTAAGGAAGCCAACTAAGGGGTGGTCGGCTTGTGAGTAGGCCGAAGAGGAGAGGAGAGGGGAGGGAGGCGCCGAATGTAGGGGGATGAGGAGTGAAATCGGTGTGTGTATTCGATTTGAGGAGGAGGCGGAATGTGGAGAGGGGAAACCGAGGGGAGTGGGGATCGGCTTAGGCTTGAAGAGTGGGAGAGGCCGAGGGGTGGATTGGTTTGAGAGGAAAAGGAGTGAAAGAAACCGATGGTGAGTGGGGAAGGGAAAATCGGCGGGGGGGGGG
>NC_037542.1:3822808-3824762 GCF_001531365.2 Cynara cardunculus var. scolymus | reverse complement strand
TATAAACCTCTTTTTGTTGTAGTGAGAGAGAGAGAGAGGAGAGATCAAATGAAAACCATCATCATTTGTGAAAACCTTACAAACTAATCTCATCCATCCATTTTCTTGATCAATGGTAAAGATTAGATTATTTTATACTAGAAAATAAAAAATAATAATGAATAAAAGTTTATTTTTTAATTGAAAAAAGGGTAAAAATGTAAAACGTATGATTTTATAACCGAGACAACAAGATCATGTATATCATAATATTAATGAAACAAAATCATTGTTTTAAAAACTATATATATCATCTTATACTTCTAAAGATTCTAACCAAAAATGTTAAAATAATCTTGAAAATTATAGGTTTGCTAAAAATATCTTCATTTTATGTTCAAATATTATAAACAAAATAACTTCATAAAAATAKATCAAAGTAAGGACCGATGAAATTAGGTATATCGTTTAACTTTGAAACATAAAATACACTATAATCAAGTTAACATAATGAAACATTTTGAATAATAAAACAGAAATTTTTTTACTATTACATTTCATGAATGAAATTGTTTCACCGTTTCATCACTACACAAATCAACCTATTGCTAGAGAAAATGAAACATATATTATTTTCATGTTTTAAATACATGGATCCGTTTCAATAAAAGTAGTGCAATAGCTTCCTTATATAGGCGCTTAGAGATTAGGGGTGCCTTAAAATCCCAATTTTGTTGTAGTGCAATAGCTTCCTTATATGGAGAAAGTAGGAGAGTGAAGGTTTTTTTTTTCAAATATGGAGAATAGCCCAAAAATGTTTATTAAATGAGACCATCAATAAAAAACTTTGAAATTTAATATTTACAGAGAAAAACAGTATATTTTAACCACAAGGGTGGTGCGTGATTGGTTTGAGCTTGGTTACAAATGTCAAAAGTACCATAAGGTCCCAGGTTTAAATCCAAGAAGGAAAAATCCCCTTTGTGGCCATGGAGGTTCAAATGCGGTGACTCCGTGCTATCTACAAAACAGATGGTCACCCTGGAATTAGTCAACTCGCATAACGAATTGAATATTCAGGTTAGTTAATAAATAAATATATATATATATATATATATATTAAAAAAGTAATTTACGCAGGAAAAAAAAAAGGCTTTATGATGAAAATCCCTTTCCGTGTAAAGTTTCTAATAGCTTAAATTTTTTACATTTTATAATCGTCTCGTCAATACGTTCAAAATGATTCCAATATTGAATATATTTGGATCTATATTATTAAATATTATAAATACGTATGGATTAATTTGAAACTTACATTTTCTGTCCTTATTGTTATTTATTTGATTTKTAATTATAAGGGTACAAAATCTAATTATTAAAATAATTAATAACTTTTGTAATATTTAATAATATAAGAATAAATTCAAAAAATATTCAATATTGGTTCATGCTGAATGTATTGACGAGACAATGATAATGGTGTAATTTATAAAAAAAAACTATTTTTTATGTATTTTAATCATTGTATGATTATATGTGTTAATATAATAAAAGTGTAAAGTGTAAAAATAGTTTTCGAGAGTTCACCCATATTTGGGTAAACTATTTTTACACTTTACAYTCTCATAATTAATTATCTAATTTACTTTATATCCCTTTCTTTTTAATTTTTCATTTTACATATTTATTATATTATAATATATAACCGTATATTAACTAAAATACATAAAAAAAATACTTTTTTTAAAACTACACCATTGTAATTGTCTGGTCAATATGTTCAAGATATATTGAATTTTTTGGATTTGATCTTATATTATTAAATATTATAAATACATATGAATTATTTTTAAAACTTACATTTTCTACCCTTATGGTTATTTATTTAATTGATTTTTCATTTTGCTTTTCATTTTACACCTTTATCTATACTATCTTATAAAGCATTTGGCTAAAACTCTTAAAAACTCTTAAA
>NC_037542.1:3817417-3818918 GCF_001531365.2 Cynara cardunculus var. scolymus | reverse complement strand
TTTAATAAAAACTGATTGTAGCTCTGCTCAATTTATGTTTCAAAAAGATTTTAAGCATGATGTTTCTAAGCAGATGTTTGCCAGATGGCAAGCCCATCTTGCTCCTTTTGATTTCAATATCCAGCACATTAAAGGCAAAGATAATCACTTGCCTGATTTTTTAACCCGTGAATATCTTTCTTGACTTTCCTTTCAGGTACCTTGAAGCTAAACCAGATGTGCTTTGCATGAGCTCGTACAGTTCTTACTCCTCTTATAGAGGAGTTGGCAGCTCTTCCTATGGAAGAGGTCGAGGTGGTCGACATTCCTCTAATAGGGGAAGAGGAAATAATGTAATAGCCCAGATGGGTAAACAAAAGCTTATAGCTTCCGATTTATCACATGGTAAGGAAAAAGAGATTCCAGGCTTCTTGGATGATATACCAGAAGACCATCCTCTTGCAGAGGCATACCTTAATTATATTAAGGAAAAGAAGGCCAAAGAATCTTTGGCAGCTACAAATTCTTATGCTCATATTAGCAAGGAAGATTCTTCCAACTCTCAGTTTCATGAAACTGATGAAAAAAAAGTTATACTTCTTCTAGAAGATAAAGATCTTCGATGGAACAATGATCCTGATTTTATTCTACAAAGATATCTTAATAAGACWTCTTTTGTTCATGGCTCTTTACGCCAACGCCAATTCTATGAAGGCTTGCTTCTCTCCACAAAATCTGTAGAGATTACTCATCATTCTTCTAATAGCAGAGATGAGATAAATGGCAATTTTAGTTTCTCAAAACTTGTCATTAAAAAGATTATATCTTTTGAAGAATGGGGTTTTTCCCCTCTTGCTGAGAGAGAATGGTTTTCTCCCAGTCATAAATGCAATTTCAAATTCAATTATTGGGATTATATCCATGGTTTATCTAAAGTTCTACTTTATGATAATGAGAACAAAAGACATTCTTGGTTCTTAAAGATTTGTGAAAATTGCTTTCATTCTACAATTCCTAATTGGTTTTTCTCTTGGTGGAAAAATTTTGGAACTAGTTCTTCCATTTTTCCTGATCATATGAAATCTTATATAAAAGATTGGATGTTATATTCTCCAACAGTCAATGACTGTAAACAACTCTATCAAATTGATAGCAGTAATGTTTGCCTCTTTTTCATAGAATTTGGCATCCCTTGGATTTGGAAATGGAAGCCAATATTTGGCTACGATCATTATATGATTCCTTGTCTCAAGCGTCAAGGCCTTTCAAAATATTGGGAGAAATTAGACCGCATGTGTCCGATATATATATATATATATATATTATATATATATATAGAGAGAGAGAGAGAGAGAAAGAGAAAGAGACACTACAACAAAAATGGCTTTATAGGACCCTCATTAGTGTCCTAATAAGGTAGTTAATAGGATTTTTAAGTTTATAGGACAAAAAATGTGTGTGTCTCATCTAAAGGTRTTGTATTAAGTTAATGAGATGAATTTGAGTGTCCTAAAAAACTCTA
>NC_037542.1:3813302-3817233 GCF_001531365.2 Cynara cardunculus var. scolymus | reverse complement strand
ACAAAATTCAATGTCGTTAAAACAATTATATAGTACCAAAATACGTGTCTTAATAAGTTATCTAATTATGAAACAAATTTTAGAGTCCTATAAAATGAATTAAGTAATACTAAAAAAGTGTCCTAATAGGCTATAATAATTAACACTAAATGCGTCCTAAATTACTATAATAAGAGATGCATCATCCAATTATGAAATCCTTCTGTAATATTACATTTAAAAACATATACAAGAGTGACTCGATAGAACAAAATTCGAAGTTGTACAAGTATTTATATGAGTATCAACAACCAAGCTATATATGTATCCACCAGAAAGTTGTATGATGACAAAACTAAGTGACGAACAAGAATAATGCAAATACAAAAATCTTATTGTGCCCTACAAACGAGAGATATCAATCTCCGTCATGCACAACCTACAATTAAAAAACAKATATATGAGCTTGAAGTTATGTAATAAAAAAATTCTACGCTTGCTAAAACTCACAAGTGTTAAAAGATTAACATAACAATGTGAAAGGACAAGGCTATGCGATTGTTGCTTCAATAGCGTCTTCAATTGTAATAAACAATATATATGCTCCAACCTACAAAAACGTGATTGAAGAACARGATTATAAGATTTTATTAAGTTCCATAATAATCTTGTAAGATAAATGATTAAACTTGACTCCATCAACTCCATATTCCCCAAGTTGGATCAAAGGGAAATGAATCATAATGAATAAGAACGTTAAGTGATCAACTACGGAAGTGTTTAACTAGCTAAGAAACTACTTTACCCTAGGAATGGAGTGGAACAGAAAGAAGGAAAGTTGACAACAACAATCACGGATGGCAGAAAGTTACTTACGCTAAGAAGAGGAAGAATCAGGCGAAGCAGCAGGCGGCTTCCCAACGGATCCGCTCTATTCCCATTGGAAAACTTCTAGTTATCTGTAATACTAATACTAATACCCTTTGGTCAAAAATGGGTTTCACAATTAGAGATATTTAGGTACAAATTTGCCATTATAAGATGGAGTGACGAGTAAGATGCCTTTTCCTACATATGCACATGAAGAGAGAGACTCGAGAGTTTACACTGTTGTGACTTATTCCACTACTTCCATTGTTCAAATTCAGTGTTCCATTAGCAATACACTGAATAATGCACATAKTATTATCTAGATACAGATCAGTTTAGGTCGATAAAATGACATAGAATCATCACTATGATAATATGATTTCTTTAAGAACTTAAACTGCCATTGTCTCCGTCCCAGAAAGATAAGAAGAAATAGAATTCTTTTCTGTTGCAGATCATACAAATACATTTTTTATTTGTAGTTGCAAGACCTGCAACAGCTATGCCAGCCATGAATATGGAACTTAAGACTAATTCTAAAATGGAGGAAGTAAAGGATGGGCCAATGCCAATACCAATGCTAGGTCTTCTAACAAGTATTAATCAACAAGATTTCTTGAGTTACCATTTAAAGAGAAACAATCAGCTCCTAAGTTCCAAATTAACTTTTGAGGCCAAACCTAAATTTGGCTTGTATACTGTTTACCAATTTGATGCAAACGATCTTCTTTCTATTATACATGCTATCAAGTTTCGTCACTTACTGCGTCTATTAGCCTCTTTACCTTTTGAAGAGGTGAGTGCATCTAATATACCGCCCCTTTCTCACAAAAGAATACAAAATTTATCAAACGATTYAGAGCCGATTAWCTWTTTACCAAAYAGAAATCATCTCTGAGTTAAATTGTCAYAGAATTCGTATCGAAGTTGTTACGACTAAGAGATTAAACTTAAATCAATTGTAGTCAATGAAAATGAAAATGTTACCTATAAGCAGAAGGATCGTCGTCTGATGCTTTGAGATTTCAGGGTAGAGTCGATCGATTGCAAACAGTGAGGGAGAGGGAGGAGTCGATCAACTTCCTGAGTTCCTTCAAAATTACCRATCGTAGCTTCGTAAGTAGGTACAGGGGAATATCAATCGTAGTTCGTCCATGGGAGTTGTGAAGCCGTGAAGGGGAAATGAGTTTAATAAAATGGGCTAAGTTAGGTTAATAAAATGACCTGATTTAAATCATCATTTTTGACATTTGGGCCTAGTTAAAAATGGTTTTAAATATAATATATTATTCATATCATTTAAACTTTAATAGGACACTTAAAAGTGTCATATTAGCTTTTAAACACTAATGCAATAATCAAAAATGTYTTRTTAACTTTTAARATTAACATGATACTTAAAAATGTCTTATTAGTTTTTAAAATAATATAACACTTTAAAATGTCCTATTAGTTTTTAAAATAATACRACACTTAAAAKTGTCCTATTAGACCATAAAATAATATGACATTCAAAAGTGGCATATTAGATTACATGATAGGACGTCAAGATATGTTAATAAGACATCAAAATTAAGAGTCATATAAGATTAAATCAAATAGGACTCATAAACTAATGTGTGTATTAACCTTTTTAAAGGACGGTTTCCAAAAAATGTCCCAAAAAAGTGTCATATAAACCTCTTTTTGTTGTAGTGAGAGAGAGGAAAGATCAAATGAAAACCATCATCATTTGTGAAAACCTTACAAACTAATCTCATCCATCCATTTTCTTGATCAATGGTAAAGATTAGATTATTTTATATTAGAAAATAATAAATAAAAGTTTATTTTTTAATTGAAAAAAGGGCAAAAATGTAAAACGTATGATTTTATAAAAAAAATGTTAGAATAATCTTGAAAATTATAGGTTTGCTAAAAATATCTTCATTTCATGTTCAAATATTATAAGCAAAACAACTTTAATCATAAAAATAGATCAAAGTAAGGACCGATGAAATTAGGTATATCGTTTAACTTTGAAACATAAAATACACTGTAATCAAGTTAACATAATGAAACCATTTGAATAATAAAACAGAAATTTTTTTATTATCACATTTCATAAATGAAATTGTTTCACCGTTTCATCACTACACAAATCAACCTATTGCTAGAGGAAATGAAACATATATTATTTTCATGTTTTAAATACATGGATCCGTTTCAATCTTATTATGAAATGGTTTCACTGTTTGCTTCTATACACACAATTTTTTATAACATTAACATATCAACTATTACAATAACCGTTAAATGAACCTGTTTCACAATTATAACACTTTACACATTATATGAAACAGCAACTATTGTCATGCATTTTTATGTTTTCACTGTTTGYTTCCATTAATCATTTTATTGGTCAAACTATTTAATATTGTTTACGCTTCAAAAATTATAGGAAACAAGGAAACAAGATTATCTAAAAAAATTATATTATGCAACAATTTCATCCATAAAATTTTCGAAATCTGAATAAGTTTTATTAAATTAGTGCCCTTTTTTCAAATAGAAAATATTTTGTAGCCTAATAAATTATGCAACAATTTCATCCATAAAAGTTTTGATATCTGAACACGTTTCATTAARTTACTGCATCTATCATACCATAAAAATTCTTAAACATTAAGGGAACAAGATCATCCAAAAAAAATAAAGAATTGAAATAATTTCATCAACAATTGTTGATAAGATCAAACGATACTGATTTTAAAGTTCATTTTTTTATTCAGTATAATCGTGAAAATAAATAAAAYATATTTATTGTGAAAAAACTAAATTAAGAAAAAGATTTAACTCCTACCATATTAATCGTTTCCTTTCTTATATTTCTAAAATTAACAAAATTCATTACCTTCCAATATTAATTAAAAAACAATTGAAATGACTATTAAACCCTTACTAATTAAAATTAACTAAAAACCAGAATTTTCCTATTGGTCGAAATTGGATTGCATGGTTTTTAAGAATTGAACGTTTTCAACGTAACCCCTCTCTCTCTCTCTCTCTCTCTCTCTCTCTATATATATATATATATATATAT
>NC_037542.1:3809642-3813297 GCF_001531365.2 Cynara cardunculus var. scolymus | reverse complement strand
CTATATATATATATATATATATATATCGACGGAGGCCGTCGTAATTTAGTAGCACAAATAACTATAAATTATATTATATTTTAGTCTTTGTGGTTTGTTAAAAGTTTCCAATTTCGTCCCTGTATTTTTGAAATTATGATTTTTATCTATATAACTTAATAAGTTATAGTTTTTAGGGTTTTTCACCAAAATGACCTAATAATACTAAATATATTAATAAAATAGCCATTTTTTCATGTTTTACCAAACTAACCACATAGATTGTCCCTGAGGGACATGTTTGACCATGGGGACGATCCAGTCCTCTTTGACCAATAAAAGTATAAAAAAATATTTTAAATTGATTTATGGGGCCCACATGTATCTGATTTGGGGCACAACATCTGGTTTGTCTTGAATATGGGGATCACCCCCACCTAACCTCGGATCTTTCCCCGGGGTGATTCGGCCTCCAACTTTGACCATTATTTTGATTTTAGTGCACAAAATATCACTATATATAGCTTTTGGCCCCTCATTAATTTTTTTTAGACCTCACTTTTCACTTCTATTCTCATATCTTCTAAATTAACAAAGGAAAAAAAGAAGGTTTTCCTCACTTCTACTCTCACAACCCTTAACTCTTAAACACAATCTACCATCACAACCCTTTACCCATTAAACACAATCTACCATCAAAGTGGTAATGTTTTGGTGTATGTTCAAAGTGGCGGTTCTTTCTAGGAGATAAATGGTGCCTTAGAGTATATGATGTTAAGATCTCATATACGTGTGTTACATTTGCCTTTGCCAATAACATATTCTATTTTGGTTAAACGTGTAACGAAAAAGTTAAGTTTACGTAGTCCTTTTATGTTATTTTATAAAACGAATTCCTTACAAAAAATTATATGAGTTAAGTGACAACGACGATGTGGTGATATTCCAAAATGTTGTTCATCAAAGTTTACCGGAAATGTTAACACTCTTTGTTGTCGACGATGGTGGTTACGGTGGAAATCCATCAAGTTTCGTAATACCTCAAAGTTTACTCGGCGATAGTGGTGCAAACCCATATGGTCCAAACAGTTTTTACCGTGGTGGTAGTGGTGGAAATCTAAACATTTTCTTCCCCGATGATGTTGATGGAAATTCATATTTTGAACCAAAAAATCATGTTGATCATGGCAGTTATTTGGTTCAAGATTTGAACCGGTATTCGAGACAATCTCCGAACCAGTACCTGATCCAGTCTCTGGAACAGTCAAAAAATTTGTGGGAGGTAGATATTGTTGAAGATGTTTCTGTTGCAGTAGAAAATTTTGAATATACCCCAAGAAGAAAACTCAGATGCTGAAGAAATCCATCCGATAAGGAATAGTTTTTGGGGTATTACCGACCCAACACCTTGCACAGACCCTGTTATCAAACCTAGACAGGGAAACATTTCCTACCAGTCTACATCCCATGTAAAAATTCTCCAAACCTTTGACTCGAAGGAAGCATTGAAGCTCGCATTGGGATTAAAATGCATTTATAAAAACTTCCAAATCAAGGYTAAGAAATCARCCAAACACCGATATGAGGCGGTGTGTCACACTGCTTYGGACTGTGATTGGCGTTTAATGGTTGTTTCTATCGATGGTACCAGAATGTTTCAGGTATGGAAATTGCATGATGAACACACATGTTCAAAGTCTCAAGTCCACCCAAACCACCGTAATACAAATAAAAAGGTTTTGGGTCATATATTGGCAGGGAGTTTAAAGGATTGTAGGAGAGTGTATCATGGAAAAAATCATAGAAGATGTGAATCAACAGTTCAATATTAGCATCTCCTACAGCCAAGCATGGCGAACAAGATGTATGTCTTGCAACTGTTGAGATGGACCCTTGAATCATCGTTTAAGCTACTCTCAGTTTATTGTCACAATCTGAAGATAGTAAATCAAAGTGATGGAGATCGTTGTTGATGAACGAGGACGATTTGACATGTTATCTGTCGCACTCAGTTGTTAGGTAATAATTTTTGAATTATTCTTGAATTATTGTCATAATTTTATGTTTTGAAGTTTATATTTGTAACCTCGTTCATTTGCGGATTCACTTGTGATAACCGAATCCTGATTATCACCAAAGGTAAATAATACATGATTATATGATTTAATGATTTTGTGACTACATGATAAGTTGGTATATAAAAATTATGTGCATAATATATGCATATGATATGTGTTTATGTGTATGCATGTAAATGTATGCATGTATGTGTTAGTAAATATATGCATAGGTGTACATGAAGATTTATATGCATACACGTGGCCTTTGCATGTATGTGTTAGTAAATATATGCANTGTGTTAGTAAATATATGCATAGGTGTACATGAAGATTTATATGCATACACGTGGCCTTTGCATGTATGTGTTAGTAAATATATGCATAGGTGTATATGAAGATTTATATGCATACACGTGACCTTTGCATGTATGTGTTAGTAAATATATACATACGTGTATATGAAGATTTATATGCATACATGTGGCCTTGTAAGGTAACCGACTTTCCATTTTGGGAAGCTATAAAAAGGGGGTTTCAGCCTCCATTCTTGGCTGCTTGCCTCTTTGTTCAATTTTGTGCGGTTTAAAAGAAGTAAAGTGACCGGATATCTTGTTTGGAAAAGATTCAAGTGTTGGTTCTCAAAAGCTTTATAAGGTGAGTGGTTTTCTAAACTCTTTTATATTAATTTGTTATTAGGTTTTATATGAATCTTGTTTAGTTTTGGAAAGAAACCAGTCTTTTGCTTTAAGTGTTTATCCGGATGATAAACCGGACAAGCTTTAAACGGAGTGTTGTCCGGATTGTTTTATATCAGACAAGCTTTGAAAGGAGTGTTGTCCGGATTGTTTTAAATCGGACAAGCCTTGAACGGGGTATTGTCCGGATTCTTTTATATCGATTAAAGTGGTGAGTGAATTATTGACCGGACTTGATATCCGGACAAAGATGATTTTATTTATAAGTGTTTAATCGTTCAAGCTTTATGCGGGGTATTGACCGGATTTATTATCTGGACAAATATGTTAGAAATTATTTTAAATGTTAAACCGGATAAGCTTTAATCGATATTTTATCCGGATATCTTTTTAATTGGAATTTTCATAAGTTTTATGTTTAGACTTTTTATATGATTTAAAATGTCTATTATTGGGATTAATTGTGGATTATAAAAAATGGGTATTTTTATAACCTTTTTAAATAAAGTTATGTTTTTACCAAGCGTGGTGATGTAAGTCTGTTTTGGTACGAAACTATATTTTGGGAAACCTTTCTACCAAGCGTGGTGACGTAAGTCTGTTTTGGTATAGAAGTGGATTTTGTAAATTGTTTCCACCAAGCGTGGTGACATAAGTCTGTTTTGGTATGAAACATTGTTTTAAATAGTAGTTCCCCAGACGTGGTGACTTTTGTCTGTTCTGGCTTGGAACTGGGAATGGGTACTTTCAGATGTGGTGACTTATGTCTGTTCTGATAAGTAGTCTTGTTTTTGATGGAGGAATAAGGGTGGCATATCAAGGAGAGGTGTACTTGGAATAAGGGTGGCATTGTCATATGTGGATATTATTATAACTCTTATTATTATTACTAAATTAGATTTAATAACTTTGAGTCATCAT
>NC_037542.1:3787248-3809517 GCF_001531365.2 Cynara cardunculus var. scolymus | reverse complement strand
TCATCATTTCTTTGTGATCTGATGAATTAAAGATATTATTCCTATTTAGAAGTAATAATCTAGATGTTATTGAGAAGGGGAAAATAATTTGTCATATCAGGCAAGTATTGTCTTAAATCTTTTCTATTTATATTTGTCAAGAATTGGTTTATTGATTTAAGAAGTTTTGGTTACATCATTTGTTTCATATTGGAAGGGTTGAATCTCAAATCAGAGATACTATATAGAAGTGAGATTATTGGATATACTTCTTTTTGAATGATGTTGTGAACTGCATCATTTATCTGTATGGCAGTATATTTCTAAGCAAAAATTACATTATCATATTTTTGGTGTTCATCACCCTGCATTTGCAAAGAAGGGTTTACTCACTAGACTCGTATGGTCTAACCCTCATCTTCTGTTTTAAATTATGCAATGCAGGAATAGCTGGGTCCGGGGATATAAAAGGGAAAGGGAAAATGTGATTATTTTYCTAACMTGTTGTCTGCTTTTGAAGATACATGTTATGTTACATGTAATAGTACATGATTTATTTTTGGAAATTTTRTATGTAGATTTTGTACATATAGAAATCCTTGTACTAGAGGGACCTTTTGATGTAATCCATGTTTCTATGTAATGAAATATGTGTTCTATGCAAATGTGGTGTTTGGGGGTGTTACATCACTCGTTTCAAAGACACCTGTGACCGCTTCTTAAAATGGACGGTGCCTATTTGAAGGGGGCCATATGTGGGCACCATGTTCTTAGCGGTCGGCATGGATGGAAACAACCAGATCGTACCCATTGCAATGGGAGTGGGGAAGACAGAAAGTGGCACGTCATAGACATGGTTTTTACATAAGCTAAGGCAATGTATCGGTGAAACGCTTAATATAACCTTCGTAACCGATAGGGTTGCCTTTATTAAGTTGGCTATAGGAACTGTATTCCCCAACATGCACCATGGACTTTTTTGTTGGCATTTGAGCCAGAACTTGCACCTAACCTCGAGTAGAGACAAAGAAATAGGTGGATGCTAGGCATGCAAAGCTTATATGGTGTCAGAGTTTGAAGCTACAATAGATTTGATGCGACACAGTCTACCTAACATCGCTCAATATCTTGAGAAAGTTGATTATGGTAGATGGGCAAGATCCCACTTGCTTGGATTGTGTTACAGTGTAATGACTTCCAATATAATTTGTCAACAATATCAAATTTAATGATAACTCATCAAAAACACAATAACGTTAAGAATCCTAAATCTAAATCCAAAACCCTAATCAAAAACCAAAAATCATAGAGAAGAAGATAGAGGAAAATGCAGATCGTCGTTTTCATCGATTTTCGAAAGCCTACTTCGATATCCAAATGCTTCCTTTGATTTCTTCAACCCAAAGATTCACTAGAAGAATTAATAGGTTTGATTTCTTCATCAGATCTGAATCTACTTGATATATGCCTTCGTTCTGCGAAGTTTCTTTGTGTTCTTTTTGTTAATGGTGGTGCAAACTTGTTTTAGAAATAAAAGTTGAAAACAGGGATAATAAGGGTAGCTTATCTGGGGAGGGGTCGATGATGGGGGAAGACGTCGTACATGGGTTAATGGGGTGGATTGTTTGATCCTTTTTATTTCTTATTATCGAGTTTTATAAATTGACAAAACATGTCCTTGAAATAATTTCTAATTGTCATAAACAACTAAAACATGAAAATGCTACTGAAGTTAACGAAGATTTTATACGATTGTTAAAATGAGGGATCTCATGCATAATAAATATGAAACCACAATGACCATCCTTGTAACCAATTCATTTAAGGGACTTAATAAAAAATGTCACGAAACCACACAGACAAAATTTGTAATCAAGGCTGGCCCTGGCCACGTGCAAACCGTGTGGCCGCACAGGGCATCAAAGCCTAAAGGGGTATCAAATTGTCATATGTTACTAGTTTTGGGTTTAATAATTTAGGAATTGGACAATTGAGTTTTAATTATAAAAACAAGCCTAAGGCCTTGTGGTAATGAATATTGAAAGCAAATCATGAACCTGTTAACGCCATCATTCCAACAACTCAATCTAATTTCTATTGTTCTTCGAAGTTCGACTATTTTGATTTTCAAGGCATGGAGTTCTCTTTCCAGCCGATTAACGGTCATAGAATTAGATTCAAGAAATCAAAGATGGAAATCTCGAATGACTGACTTGTGTAAAAAAAACTTGACTTTCTATATAAAGTTTCCCCTACAAGCTTATTGGATAAGTTACTTTCTATATCATTAAGCCACTACGAAATAGTCATGCATAGTTGAGCGAATAAGTTGTTAGTTCCATTAAGCTATTAACAGATAGGCCCTTAGGCATTAGTCTTAGACCTGTAATTTTTTAGTTTTACTTTTCGCTTACTATGACAGTAATTTGGATGTAATTTACTATTTTAGTTAAAAATTAATTATAGTTTTCCTTGTCTTTTAAGTCTCATATATTGAAATAAAGTTTCTATTTTGCTAATTTCAATTTGGAAAAGAAGGAAGCACACGATCTTAATCCAGAATTTATTCTTTTACCATTCTATATTTTGTATTCGGGGTTTTGATTTTTATGCCCTCCCCCATTGTATTTTTTTATTATAATTAATACAAATCAACCTGGAGATGGGACACTTAGCTTCAATCGGTTCTAAGTTTTTTTAAAAATCGCATGTTTCGTTGGCTTAAAAAAATAGGCTTAAGGGCATTTTTTATTATTTTCGCACAGGGCATCAAAAATCTTAGTACCGGCCCTGTTTACAATTTACTCTTTCGATAATTTGATATATGTATAAATTTGTAGATAAACTTGGATAATTTTGATTTAAATTTGTTATTCTTTATATCATGTATAAATACATAAATATGTGCAGGAGCAAGGAAAAACTGAATTTAAAAAAAAATAAAAAGTTAAATTACCAAGATTGTTTAGGCTTACTAATTAACCATTCTCATCAAGATAAAATGGTGATGGTATCCTGATGACATTTTATCGAGCAATGTAGTCATCAATAATTGGTCGGTTCATCATAGCGACCTTAAACCAAAACACATCAGAATCCATGAGAAAAGAAACCATTGAAACTCCATATCGTAACAACATGTACAAAAATCCGTCGTAACAACACATCGGTTATCTGTCGGTTTTGTAACAGATTGATTAATATTTAGATTCGATTCATCAAAATCTTTCAATATACCATTACAACAGAATTCTACAGCACGATCTTCCCAGATTATTAAGTAAAGGTCCTCTAAATGCATAGCCACAATATTTATTACAAATACATGTTGAAAYARTAGCATCCAATAAAGAGACTCCATCACAAACATAAACCAATCTACAKATTTATAGGATTTACGAGAAGTGATTCGATGCAATGGATCATTTCTTTCCCTGCATGATTATAATCGTCGCCACGAGAATAAAGTTCGTCACAGACACGGGCAAGGTTGATTGGAGGCATAAGCAGAGGCATCGGGACATCAGTAGGCCTAAGGGATTCTTGATTTATAACTTTCCACGCATCTTCGACTTGTTTTGAAAATACTTCACGTGTTTCCTCCTCCGAGACACCATGTTGCTTCATGTAGCATTGGATGCTAGAAGCACAATGATTCCTTTCTTGTTCCTCCTGTGATATTTGCAAAAGTAACATCATACAATCTTACATTGTTTTTGTTTTAACTATATATATGTTAAATTATACTTCAAAATTAATAGATCCGAAACSAACCTTATAGGTAGCAATATCATCCATGAGCCTTAAAATCAAACATGAAGCTTTGACAAGAGGAGGATATGTGGACACCCATTTAAAGGTATCCTCTGTGACAGAATCATGTCCATGAACATAACATTTCGCTATGATCATGGCATAAGCACAAGTTACCAGGGTCACAGACATGTGTTCCTCTATGGTTGGAATGTAACCCTCTTTAACCCATTTGGCTTCCGTTAGGAGATTTCTAGTGTACTCTTTCACCTAGTTGGCAAGAAGATTGAATTTAATTTCATCAGGCATAAAATGAATTGAATTTGTTGCAAAAGAGAGTTATAAATATCAAAAGAGATGTCTATTAATTACATACCATCTCTTTAGTATAGTAGCTACGATATGCCATTCYCTTCTTTTCTAGTAACTCTTCATCTTCTTTGTGAACATCCAAAAGTTCTTGATATATGAATTTCATGTATTCCGGAAGCATATCCAAGCAACTTGTAGACCATCTATACAACACAATACCAAAAAAACCGTTTTATAAATTATGGGTATTGCAAGTGTTCATAGCTCCACTTAAAGGTGTATCACATACCTTTGAACAGCTTCAGTAAAGATCTCGAGCTCCTCATAAGTACCGTAATTATCATACGTGTCATCCAATATGATTACGAGATTGCAAGTTTTCATGAGAAAGATCCTCGCATCAGAATATTGAGGTTCGTAATAGGCTGCCAATATCCAGAAGTAGCCTTCAACCAATCTATCTCGAACATAAGGTAGCTTGGTAGATAGATCCAAATTCTTCCACCATCTAATTAAGTAGATACGTAAAACGTGAGATCATGGGAAGTATTTACAGCCTTGAGTAAAATGAAGCAGGTAAAAATGAGATAAACTAGTTAGCAACAAGTTTGATAGCATTTCCATCATATCAAACGTTTAACATGGTGTTTTTTCATCTCTTCCCCGAGGTGGTAAATAACACCTTGGGAAAAATGGGTGGTTCCTCTAAATAAAAAAAAGGATCATTTATACGTACTTGCTTAATTGGCTAAGCTCTTTCCTATGCAATGATTGGACCAAGTTGAAATCTAACTTGGCAAGCTTTAGCAAGTCCTCGTTATGAGAAGATTCATGCTCATAGATTGGTATGTAACGCAACGCCTCAAGCATTGGCAACCTTTTTCGGAGAGGCTGTCGTAGTGCTTGTTGTATTTGAATCTTAAGAGAATCATCGTTCCCCACATGATTTTTGGCTATGTTTTCAAGTTCTGAAGTTGTAAATTCAATGGCAGCATCTAAAACTTCTTCTCCCTCCACCCTCAAGTATGCTGCTTCGTACAGAGAAAGCATGCCTTGGACATCGTTTCTTAAGGATTCCAGAAATTTTCCATTGTTGTCCATGTACTTCTTGAATATTCCTGCAATGGTAGACATTGGTCGCATGTTACTTCTTTCTTTTTTACCAAAAAAATAAGCTTGATATTCACAATAGAGACGCTACAATCTTTTTGGAGGGCTTGATACATCCAAAGCTTTAGATTACAGKGTAAGATGAGGTATTGAAGCTACATATATGTTAAGCAAATAAAAGGGATAAACCTAAATATTTAACAATCTGATTGTTCAAAATTTAATTACACAACACACCAAAACAACGGTCTTTAAACATGTTGATAAAAGACCCTAAACACATGTAAAATTGGGCCCTAAAATTCAAAATCCCACATATAATTAGATTCTGTTAGTTTGAGAGAGATTAGTTAAATACCACTTGAAACATTGAAGCCATGTTGTCGTAGAAGTCGAAACCAAAGTGAAGTGATTTGGAGGTTATCATTGATCCATTGATCCCCATATGTAACATAGATATGGTTTAAGGATTCCTCAATTTCCTCCTCAAAATGATAAGCCACACCGAGACGTTGAACCGCATCAATAAGTTCCATTAGCTTCACATGCTGCATTGGTTTGGTTAAAGTTGTGATCACTAGTTCTTTTCTCACTTTCTCTCGGAGCTCTTTTGCTTGTTCCTCCTCCCATGCTTGATCCTTTCTCTGCATGCCAAAATAAAACAACCAACTTAATATAACAAAAAGAGACTAAAATGATATGTTTTCAAACAAAACTTGCTTTTAATCACGAGAATAATGTTAATATAGACAGAAACCTCATCGTATGTGAGAAACTGATCGCCCCAAATGCTACGATGGAAGTTCACTGTGCTGCGGATAACCTCTTGTTTACACTCGTTATGATCGGTGGTCGAAGAAGTGTATGAAACAGGAGCCATGGAATTCATGTTGATCTAAAGCCGATAAACTAATGATGAATCAAGTATTAGTTAGCACCAACTTTGTATGAAAGAAAGCTTGGACTACAAACATATATATAGGTAGAGAGAGATGCCTAGCAAGATGTTCCCACTCATTGCATGGTCCACACAATGACTCCTTATGGCGGCTTCTAAATTCCTTATTCTCCATTGTTGAATAGAAAAGTCTCATTTTTGATATCATATGTTGGTAATAAAATATTTACCAAATAAGTATACGAGGTGGTAGGTTAATATTAATGTAATTAGAATTAAAAAAAGAAAAAAAAATACTAAAATAATTTTAAAAAATACTTTTAATTAATGAATATGTCACCCATCTACTTTAGATAGTGACTACTCATGTTTGCTCTTTTATTTTGTTTTGATCAAAATTTTGAAATAAATAAAATATGAATTTTCGGTTAATATTTTGTTCCAACAGCTTCTCTAAACTATCTTTAAAATGAAAAAAGTAGGAGAGCGAAATGTTTTTTTTTCTAAAAATATGGAGAACACCTCAAAAATGAACACCAAATAAGACCACTGATAAAAACTTTGAAAATAAATATTTAGAAGGAGAAACAATATTTTAATATTATAATTCATATTTGATTATCTAAAATAAAAAATTTGTTGGAGATAAATATGTATACTATATTATAAAGCATTTGACAAAAACTCTTAAAAACTATTTTTTAAGCATGAAGTACTGTTTATTGATGGATATTACTTAAAATTCAAGATTACAAGTAATTTTGCATAAGTACAATTTATTAGAGCTTCATTTTTAAATTCGTGTAACTAACTGCAGATAAACATAATCAAATACAGGAGAAACATTTATTTTAAATATAGAAAATATAAATTATAATTAAGATAACCATTGAGTTATAACAGAATGTTTAATTATTATCTTTAGAAAAAAAATATATTATTAAACCAAAAATAAATTACTTTGTTATTAAATTTAAATTAATGTATAGTAAAAAATTGAATTAAAGAAGTTACACAAAAAAAATGAGAATTATTAAATAGTTAATTTGATACTAATATAGATTTATTTTTTCAAATTTTTATGCTATATTTAAATTTATATTCATTCAAAAATAAAGATATTATCGTTTTCTCACAACCATATAAAATCGTATTATATCGATAGAGAAAAATAAAAAAATTAAACATTAAAATAGAGAGTTATCTCACTGTATTGTGCGAATATCTTTTTAATAATTTTTTGAAGATTTTGATTTTTAGTTTTTTATTTTAGAGAAATTTTAAAGTATAATATTTACTACTCAAGAGTCAAGAGTATGGGCACTATTGGAAGGGACCACTGAAATTTTCATCCACGTGGGAAAAATAGATCAATATTTAGGAAAAAAATTATAAATAGTAATTTCCAAAAATTGATTTTATTTTTTATTCATTTTATATTTTTTTTCAAAGTTTATAATAAAATATATTTTAGAAAAGTAATTTACGCAGAAAAAAGAGACTTTACGTAAAAAGAATTCTTTCTATGCGTAAAGTTTCTAAGAGCTTAAAAAATTTAAATTTTACATCTTATAATTAGTTATTTAATTTATTTTATATCTTTTATTTTTTACATTCTTCATTTTACATTTTTATTATATTAATACACATAATTGTATATTAACTAAAATACATAAAAGAATATGTTTTTCTTAACCAGTTACATCATTATATCGTCTCGTCAATACGTTCAAAATGAGACCAATATTAAAAATTATTGGATCTATATTATTAAATATCATAAATACGTACGAATTTTTTTTAAATCCTACATTATCTATCCTTATAGTTATTTATTTAATCTGTAACTATAAGGATATAAAATATAATTACTCAAATAATTAGTAAGTTTTATAATATTTAATAATATAAGATTAAATTCAAAAATATTCAATATTGGTTCATTCAGAACGAATTGACGAGACAATTATAATGATGTAATTTATAAAAAAAAGAAAAAAAACTATTTTTTTATGATTTTAATGAATATATGATTAATATAATAAAGGTGTAAATGAAAAATGAAAAAGTAAGAAATATAAAGTAATTAAACAGCTAATTATAAGGGTGTAAAGTGTAAAAATAGTTTACCAGAACCATATTTAAGACATGTTTGGACATATGTCTTTTGGTGGAGGCCTTCTTGATTTAATAACACAAGTAAATTATGTTCTTAGTCTATGTGGTTTGTCGAAAGTTTCTGTTTGCGTCCATGTGTTTTTGATTTAAATTTTATTGCCTTTTTCATCCCTGTGGTTTAAAACTTATTTCAATTTTAGTCCCTCATACTTATGAGTAGTAATTAGTCTCAAGGATAAAAGAAAGAAATGAATTATAAACCATAGAGACCAAAACTGCAATATTGAAACCACGAGAATGAAATCCGCAACTTCTAGTAAACCACAGGGACGGAAAATGTAATTTACTCTTTTAACTATTACTGTAATTTTTTTATAATATAAACATGAACTGGTCCGTCATTGAGAATAAAAAGTCCATAAAATATGTAGGAAAGAGAAAACTGATGTAACAAATACATAAACCTGTTTAGAGGTTCATGAATGTGCATGTAAAAGGTAAAATGAAGTTAGGTGTCTTAAACATATAAGATTATATATGGTTATGATATGTAAAGAAGTAAAGAACAATTTTTCAACAACAGAGAATTACTTTATTTGTATGTGACTTTTGAAAAGTCTACACTAAATTATGAGTTAATGTGATGGTTTTTATTAATTAATTAGAATAGTACTCGCGTAATGCAGCGAGATATATCTTGATTTAATTGTTTCGTTTTATTTCGTTTCCGTTGATGTTATAATACGATTTTATGTTAGAATTTATTTTTTGTTTAATAATATAGTTTTTTTATAAAGATAATAATTAGTATTCTGTTAGAATTCAATAATTATGCTAAGTATATTTTAGATTTTTTTATTCAAAATAAGATATTCATCCAGTATTTGATTATGTTTATCTGCAGTTAGTTACACGAATTCAAACATGAAGCTTTAATAAGTTGAACATACGCACAATTTACTTGTAATCTTGAATGTTAAGTAATATGCATCAATAAACAATACTTAATGCATCAAAAATGGTTTTTAAGAGTTTTTGTCAAATTCTTTATAATATAGTATAGATAATAGGTCATGGATGAATACGAAGCGGACATCCACCAAAATTTACCACTATACGAAACTTTAACCTTTCTATACTAAAGCATGAAAATACATATAATCCAATAAGTCACCATAATTAACTTATGCATCTGCCAACAAAAGATCAAAATCAAAATTACATCGGTACAAGTATCACTACTTTTTTCAAGTTTATACTCTACTTTTGATGAGGCTTGAGCTCTTGAGTTGTAAAAATGTTACCAATGCATCTGCCAACAAAAGATCAAAATCGAAATTAGTTCAAGAATAGAGATGGGAAAATACGGTCCAAAAATCTCTGTTTTGAAGAATTAAGCATAGATGAAGAAGTCAGTCATCTAATTTTGTAGAGATATAAATAAGTAAATACTAACAAAGAAATAAAGAATTGAGATAAACATTGATTAGAACTGATCCTTACCGATATTAGTTACTTACGCATATATTTAAGGGAAATTGATATGGATGAAATTCAAGATTACAAGTAAATTATACATAAGTACAACTTATTAAAGCTCCATATTTGAATTCGTGTAACTAATTGTGGATAAACATAATCAAATAGAAGATAAACATCTCATTTTAAAATATAAAAAATCTAAATTATAATAAGGATAATTATCGATGACTAACAAAATAATTAATTAATATCTTTATAAGAAAAATATATTATTAAACCAAATATAAATTATTGAACCTAAATTAAATTATAATAAAAAATTGAATTAAAAAATTACACAAAAAATAGGAATTTTAAATAGTTAATTTGATACTAATATCGATATATTTTTGTCAATTTTTTATGATATCTTCAAGTTTATATTTTATTCAAAAATAAAACATCATCGTTTTTTCAAAATCACATAAAATCATACTATAACATCGATTGAGATATCAAATAAAATGAAATATTAAAGTCAAGATTTATTTCGTTGCATTGTGCGAATACCCTTTTAGTTATTAATAATAAGTTTTATAAAGAAAAGTTCACTCTTAACCCTTTTCATAATTTTGGTTTTAACCTTTTTACCTTTTTATTTCTATTCACTATTTTATAAAATGAATGACGTTATTAGAAATAAAATAACATTTATGATATTATTAATCATTTAAATCAATATATTCACGAGTACAATTATAATTTAAATATTTTTTATACATTTAATCAATGTTGACATTGTATACTCTCTTGTTAATATCACTCAATATCACTCCTAATTGCAATAACCATATGTTGAGAGAATGACAGTGAGTGTGTCAGTAGCAGTAAGTACGTTACACAAACTTGTTTTTTAAGGACATGTAATATCATGTTGTACCTTAAATATGTACAGAAATAGAGTATAGCTATTAAAAATTATTCGAAAAACGAAAACTGAAAAAGTAAAAAATACATGATAAATTAAATAAATAATTATAATGATATAAAATGTAAATACTAAAAATATTTATGATATATAATAATATGTTTAAATCCAAAAATATTCAATATTATAAAAGTTTTGATGAGACGATTATAATGGTGTTATTTGTTAAAATACGTATTTTAGTTAATATACGATTATGTAAGTTGATATGATAAAAGTGAAAAAAGAAAAATGAAAAGTTAAGGATATAAAAAAATAGAGATATAATAATTTGATTAAATAAAAAAATATTCAATATTATGTTCGTTTTGAAGGTATTAAGAAAACGATTATAATAATGAAACTTACTAAAAAAAGAAAAGTATTTTTTATTGTATTTTAGTATATATACGAATATGCAAGTTAATATGATAAAGGTATAAAATGTAAAATGATAAAGTAAGAGATATAAAATAAAATAAATAAATAACTGTAAAGGAATAAATGTAATTAAAAAATGAGTAAACTAAAATTTTGGTCCCTAGATTTTAGTGAAAAGTCTGAAAGTGAGATCTGAACCTTGATAGTCTAAAAAGCATCCTTGTCGTTTTCATTTTACTCTGAAAGTGGTCCCACGTTATTAACTCCATCTGTTTTCTCTGTTATGGAGGGGCATTTTTGTTATGGCAATTCTATTATCGATTTTTTTTCTCAACTATTTCGCAATCATACATTGCAATTCTTGGTTATCAAAATTTGAATTTGTTTTCTCAATCAAATCTTTATATTCTTTCATATGAATCTGAATCAAGAAAGTGATCTTTAACAAAATGTTGATTTTGATCCTAAAACTATAATGCTATATGTGGAACAATGATTCAGTTGGGAATCAATTAAGTAGTTTATATGTGTAACGACCCTTTGTTTTATGGAAATAACAATTAATTTAAACTTTGATAAAGAACAACAATTTAACAAGATAAAGAGTATTTGCCCAAAGAGGGCATCAATATTTACAAGTCAACATACAACAGGAGTTTATAGCATAATACTAAAGACTTCTATCTAACCTTAGTAGGACTAGATTTAAGTCGGGGGTTACATCAACTCCCATGTTGTTATCTTTAAAAGTAAGAGCTTTTCAAAAATGCTAATCCGCTCGTGCCTCTAAATGGCACTCCAAAGCTCTAGATCATTTCCCTTTAGACTCCTTACAAAACCCTGCTAAAACATGACATTTAAGAAGAAGTATTATGCTAACGCCTAGTGAGTTTAATCATATTATAAAATATTAAATCACAATGTATTTTTGTCATACAAAAATCATAAGAGTTTACTCTCATTAAAGATAAGGTCAGGGAGAGGGAAAGAATTGTAGTTTATTTCAAAACCATTTTATCAATAAGATAGAATACGACAAGTATATCTTGCAATAAAAGGGGGGGGGGGGTGTCTGATTCTATCAAATGGAGGAACACTAAGTAAGCCACATTAAGACTAGATGGAGATACTTTGGGACCAAGTTTCTTTTACCATCTATAATACTAGTGTGGGAACATGTTCAATATGTCAGCCAAAGTAAGTAATATTCACTTACAAAAACATGGATGAAGACTAGACGGAGATACTTTGGGACCATGTATCCAACCCTTGTCCTGGTATAAGAACATGCTCAACATGTCAGCAAAATCAAGTTCAAAAGTACTATTTGATTGGTACCATACTTTCTTTATTGTTCACTTGACATATAGAAGAATGGGTTGAAGCAACATCATATCAAAAGACTGATATGAAAAGTACGAAGGTACATGGATCAACAAATCAAATGAAGACACACATTGAAGTTGCATTATTGCATTTAATGCATGGACTGCTATAAAAGACGGTCTCTGGATCATATGCAACGTGTCCTTTTTGAAGAATTTCTAAGTTCATATTCTTTCAGATTGAGGCCACATCCTCTAAAGACTATCTTAGTTCCTCATATCTGAAAGAGTGTCTTCTTCTATTACTCTTTCAGTTGTTAGCAAATTTGTTACCAGTCAAATTATTTAAAATCACAAGTCTTACCTTCCTAGCTTCCACAACAAATTTGTAATTCTTTGTTTTAATACAAACTATAAGAATTAAAAGTGAAAATTTGTTGTGTTTGTATTCAACCCTTCCTTCCATAAACACTTGTAGTATAAGTCGTTAACCCTATAGAAACCAACAAATTATCTAAAACTTTAACATATTTATACATATTTACAAATAACATCCTGTAATTATCATAATAACATTTCAACACATATTTTCATATTATCCTCCAAAAATAATTATATCCATTATCAACTTGATTTAATATGGGTTTATACAATTGGAAGCAAACGTATTCTTTGTATGTGACCCATACTCCCCAACAGTATCCCATGGGCATATAACAACTTACAAAGACCAATCGAGAACCAATCAATTGATTTATTATGTGTTTATGTGTATAAAACCATAAGCTAACACTTTCATCTTTTATCGAGATGGGCATGGAAGCCACTGAGACCGCTCGAAAACCCATTTAGATCGATCGAGAACCCATGGGGACCGATCTAGACCAATCAAGACTAAATGACCAATCGAGATCTCATCCATTTACTTGGTTGTGGTTGTTTGTGTAAAATCATAACCTACCACCTTCATTTTCATCGAGAATGTTTGAGAACCTATTGATTGATTTATTGTGTGCTTGTGTGTGTAAACTGTAACCTACCACTTTTAGCTTTTATCGAGATGGACCGGGAACCCATTGAAACAAATCAGTAGCCCATCGAGTTCAATCGAGAACCCAATAAGGAAAAAGAAAAAAAACGAGAGTTTATAGAGTTGAAACTATAGTATATTTATGATAAGTATCATACTAGAGAGTTATATACACATGATCATAAATAAATATATCATGATGAATAATATGTATATTCATAGTAATATTATAGTGGAACATGCGAACATATACAAAATATTCATCATGAATAGTATGTATATTAATGATAAATGTTATTGTGAATATATATATATTCATTATAAATATCATATTGATGTGCGAACACCAAAGAGTTATTGAATAGAAGTGAACATATATAATTATTCATGATAAATAGCAGTATATTCATGAATAATGTTATAGTGAAAATGTGTATTCATGATGATATCATATTGATATTAGAATGATGAAGAACTATATATATATATATATATATATATATATATATGAATGTACATGAATATTCATGATGAACATAAACAATCTTAACAAAAAATTTACTAAGGTGTTAAAATGTGGTACATTTACATTTAATTTTATTGATTTAATTTGTATTCACAATATGTTCACAAGTTATACCAGATCTCGGTTATAAAATTAGTGGTTGTTTTTTGAATAATGATGAAAAGTTGAGGCAGTTATTTTGATTATGTGCTTAGAAATAATTTAAACCCACCTCCTCATACTTGTTTATTCTTATTATTAGGAGATTTTTTGTTATTGCATTGGGATGGTGAGAAGGAATTAAGGGAAAACAAAAGAAGTTTAGTGTGTGTGTGTGTGTGTTTTGAGCCCGAGAAAAACAGAACCGAAGGGAAGAAAAGAAGAAATTGGATTATGAGATTCATTAGCTGAAATTGTTGTTGTTATACATCTTCATCTCTTTGTGATCATAAGGTGAGTTTTATTTTAGTACTTCTCTTTTACAATGTTAAACAGAACTGTATGGTTCTCTACGTTGGGGGGTTTTTTAAAGCTGTTATTATGTTATTTTCAGCATAATTTTGTATTTTGATATGTTAATATCAAATGGTTGGAATAAGGGTGACGTAATCAAGAGAAGCGTATTTTGGAATAAGGGTGGCATAATCAAGAGATGGTGTATTTTGGGATAAAGGTGACATAATCAGGAGAAGTGTATTTTGGGATAATAGTGACATAATCAGGAGAGACGTATTATGGAATAAGGGTAGCATATTCAATTGTCTGTGAAAACTGGAATTTTGATCATGAACTGTTTATCGCATGCTTATAATGCGACAAGGGTGGTTTTTCACATCTTCTTGATGCGATGAGATGTTTTATCGCATCCTTGTGATGCTAAGTGTTGATCGCATCCTTGTGATGCGACAAGTTGAGTTATCGCGTCCTATTGATGCAACAAGATGTGTATATCACATGTATTAGATGAGATGGGATATCGCATCTGTATGATTCAAGGAAATAGGGTTGTCTCACCCTTATGACGCTAGAAAATTATGATTTTATCTATATGATACGACAAGTTTTTTGTGTATTGAGATAAGTGAGTTACTTTATTATTTAATGTGATAAGTGGATGTTGTCTCATCATTTTGATGCAACAAAAAAAGGTTTGTTTGATAAAACGTTGTTTATTTGTCATTTATACAAATTTGGGTTTATAAAAGTGTTTTGATGATTTTCACCCTATAATAACAATCAAATGGATTTCTCACTACACCTCATGGTCTAACCCTCATTTTGGTATTTTAAAATGTGCATTACAAGTCGGGTACAATCAGATGATAAGAGGAAAGGGAAATTATGAAAGAATTTATGATTACTTGCATGTGGATTTTGGGATGATGTGATATTATTTATACCTGAATATTTGTTATGCATACAAGTCTTGTACCGAGATTACGTGGAAAAAATTTGGTAGCTATTTTTGTAATATAGCTTTTGTATATATTGGGACCATATATGTAAATTGTATTTCATGATATATGAAATATGTGGTTGTATGCAAATATGATTTTGGAGTACAAAAAATTTTTTTGTCTCTTAGTGATTCTAAAACCTCTGAATAACTTTGTATCTTGGGCCTCCCTTAATCATTCAGCAACTCTAATTTCATCGTAAACAATTACCAAACAATTATATTTCATTTTACACTATATCATGAAAGCCTCTTAATCATTATACACCAAACCATTCAGCAATTGCAAACAGCCTCTTAAACAATTAAACATTTATGACAACTGTTTTCTTTATTTATTATTACTGAAAATTTACAGAGATACAATAAGAATATAAATGTTATTGGTAACACGTAAATAGATTAAGAACTTAAATGTCCTTGGAATATGAAATCACATTTCTCAATGTACCACAGAGCCATTAAAGTGTGCATTTAGGGCTACTCTTTAATATTGTTGTAAGTAAGATATTCAGGTTTTTATGTCAGCTACCATTGTTGTAATTTGTAAAGGAAGACTTCAAGTTACGTACATGTGACTTTAATTATGTTTATTAAAAATTAGCTGATAAGTTAAATGAAAAATATAAAATAATGAAAAAGAACATTTTGAAAAATTATGGGTTGTTTACCTGCGGCTTAATTAGGTTTATTGGTCTATCTGGCTTATTCGCACAACTCGTTTGGGTTGTTTACTTACGGCTTATTCGTACAGAACATGGCTTAATCGCACAGATAGAAATGGTGTGTTGTCCTCATTCAGCCACAAAAGTGACACTCATACCCCTTATTTAAAGCATTGCCTCCTTTTCATATGAGACACCCCATCTTCGGCCTCTTTATGATTTTTTTTGTTTTGATGTTCAAATAATTAATATTGGAGGGTAAATTGGTCATTTATGTTATTTAAACTATTGGTTCAGATAAAAAAAGTAAACAACAACACCCATTTATCCAGACAGACAAATTTATCCATACAAGACTTGATAAAAAATTTGGTAAACAGCCCCTTTAGTCAATTACAAAATTCATAATATAATTAACACAAATCCCTAATTAGGGGTGTATGCGGGTTGGGTTGGGTTGGGTTGGGTGGTTTAGAACATTTTTTCAACTCAACCCAATTATGGCGATTTGGAAAAATCTTAACTCAACCAAACCCGTTCAAAAATATAACCCAACCTTTGCGGGTTGAGGCGGGTTGGGTTGGGTTGGGTTGGGTGGTTTAGAACATTTTTTCAACTCAACCCAATTATGGCGATTTGGAAAAATCTTAACTCAACCAAACCCGTTCAAAAATATAACCCAACCTTTGCGGGTTGAGGCGGGTTGGGTTGGGTTGGGTTGGCGGGTTAGTAGTTACATAAATTTGACGAATGAAATAATTCATAAAACTTAAGGTTATAGACCATATTATAAAGCGTTCTATCTGAAAATGTTACGATAGGTTTATAAAACATTTCAACAAGTGTTTTAGAATGATTTTTAAATAAAAGTTTAAAACCGTGATGAAGAACATTAACCTGAGGTGAGATATAAACCTAACTGATTTTTATGGATTTACATAGAATGTTAATCTAAGCTGTTAATATTGTAACCCTAAATGATGTCAATCTATATATTAAGATATATCACAAGATGTTTTTAACATATAACAGATTAACAATGCTATGTGAAACTAATATGGTAGATAATATTAATTTAAAAATAATTATTAATTAATTTTGCATATAGTAATACTCGCAATAACGGATTTATATATATTATGAGTATTTCTTCAGTTCAATTTTATTTCTGATGATGGAAATAATATATTATAGATTTGTTTTCCGTACTTATTGAAGACTTTTTTTTACACCTCGTCCAGAACCTATAAAATGTTAGGAACGAACCTGATTAAACTGTATTAAAATGTTTGATTTAAAGTTAATTAATATTAAGATACGGGTTTACCCTATAATTTTGAATCACACACCTTATTAAAAACACAAAGCATTTGGCAAAAACTCTTAAAAATAATTTTTTTATACATAAAATACTGTTTATTGATGCATATTACTTAAAATTCAAGATTACAAGTAAATAATGCATAAGTACAACTTATTAAAGCTCAATACTTGAATTCATGTAACTAACGACAGATAAACATAATCAAATACTGAATAAAGATTTCATTTTAAATATAAAAAAATCTAAAATATAATTAGGATAATCATTGTCTTCTAACTGAATATTTAATTATTATCTTTATAAAAAATTATATTATTAAATCAAAAATAAATTACTTCCTTATTAAACCTAATTAAATTATAATAATAGAAAAGTTGAATTAAAGAAATTACACAACAAAACAAGAACTTTTAAATAGTTAATTTGATACTAATATCGATATGTTCTTCTAAAAAATTTAAGATATCTTCAAATTTATATTTTATTCAAAAATAAAAACATTATCGTTTTTCTCAAAATCACATAAAACCGTATTATAACATCGACAGATGATAGAATAAAATGAAACATCACAATCGAGATGTATCTCACTGCATTTCGCGAGTACCCTTCTAGTTTATCTTAATTTATCCAGAGAGATTAGTGTTTACAGGCAGATTAATAGATACAAAGTTTAATGAAAAAAAAGTCAGATATCGCCTTATATCTTTGACTTAACGGATTTTTTTAACCGAAGATCGTGGAGAAAAAAGTGGTAATAGAAGTGATCAAAATTATAAGTATACTAAATTATGAAAACACTACTATTGTTGCTTTTGTATTTTATTTGGAAGGTTGGCACAAATACATTAAAAATACGAAACAACAAGAATTGAAACATCTAACTTTTTTCGATACGTACAAAATATAGAACAAACAAAAAGGTCCTAACGCCGACAAACGAGAAAACTACGCCGAAAAAGACGAAAAAATGAAAAATCTTGAACCCAATCACATCCCGAATAGAGATGTGGCTATCACGTATCCTCAAGACAAATGTGTTTGAAGATCTCGACATCCATGCAGACAACTTTTGAAGCTTCGAAGCGTCTGGCTTTTTGTAATAAAAGTTTGAAAGTAGTACCCGAACTTTAATAAGTCTTAAAAATCATCCTTGTTGTTTTCGTTTTGCTCTGAAAGTGGTCCCTAAATCTTACAAACCAGCAATCCTAGATCTTTTATGAAATCCAAATCCCTCAAAATAATTCCATCAAACCAAAGCTAGAAATATTAAGTAGAAAATCTTTAAAAATTAAATTATCAAAAAAAGTAATTATTTAATTATTTAATCTTCTAAAAGAAAACCTCTAAAAATTAATTATTTAATCTTCAAAAATCCATTCATAATTTATTGTGAATTAAAATAAAATTTATAGATGAATTTTAATTAACTAAAATCCATAGATAAATTTAAAAAAAAATACAATTCTGATGGATTTTAATTAATTAAAATCCGTCAGTAATTTTAAAAATTGAAAAAAATAAAAAAAAAATTTATTTTTACCTGTAAATTGACCAGAGAATAGTGAATATAATCAACAAATTTAAAAAAAAGATCATTTTTTTCAGATCGGGCTCATGATCTATCAGTAATCCATGCCAATACATAAGTGACGGAAAATAAGTCAAGAATTTCAGTCGATACAAATCTATTTTTTAATATTTTTAGTATTTTAAGCATTTTTTTTCTTTTACCAGAATGATTTTGTTAGAAAAAAAGGGTAAATTGGTCGTTATACGGTCAAACCTTATCATTTTCAAATTTTCAGTCACATTTTATATCCTATCATATTAATATACATAATTGTACATTAACTAATATAAGTTAAAAAAAATACTTTTTTACTAAATTATATCATTATAATCAACTCGTCAATAACTTTAATATAAGCCAAATATTGAATATTTTTTAATCATTTTATGTTTTTATCAGCTAGTTTTTTTTTGTCAATTATGATTTGTTCATCAGCTAACTTATTAGCTAGTTTGCCCTTAATCTAACTTAGTATCTTCAACTACATTCATTTACCTTTCGGTTCAAATTTATTTCCACCTATAAGTCATCTTCACGAACTTTTGTCATATACTTAATCACATTCATAAATTTGCTAAAGTTTCGGTCATGATAGAAATAAGTAAATAAAATTAGTAGAATCTAATATTATAAAATATTTGACAAAAACTCTTAAAAACCATTTTTTTAATGCATGAAGTACTGTTTATTTATGCATATTACTTAAAATTCAAGATTACAAGTAATTTTGCGTAAGTACAACTTATTAAAGCTCCATTTTTAAATTCGTGTAACTAACTGCAGATAAACATAATCAAATACAAGATAAACATTTATTTTAAATATAAGAAAATCTAAAATATAATTAAGATAATCATTGAGTTCTAATAGAATGTTTAATTATTATCATTATAAAAAATTATATTATTAAATCAAAAATAAATTACTTTGTTATTGAATCTAAATTAAATTGTAATAAAATTTTGAATTAAAGAAGTTACACCAGAAAAACGAGAACTATTAAATAGTTAATTTGATACTAATATTGATTTTGTTTTTTTCAAATTTTTATGTTAATATCAAATTTATATTTCATTCAAAAATAAAAAGGCATTATCGTTTTCTCAAAACCACATAAAATCGTATTATATCAATAAAAACTAAAAATAAAAACTAAACATTAAAATATTAATTATTTTCGCTGCATTACACGGATACTCTTCAATGAAAGTATATATGAATATTTTATTATCATTTTCTCACCATTCTATTTTGACCGGGATCAAACCCCAAACTTTAATGACAAATCCAGAAAATTTGACTTTTCTTGAACTTGTTGACTTCAAAGTCATCTGCCGTTTAAAAAAGACGGTCTTATTTTATTTTTTTTAATATTTAAAATTATGACAAATTTTAATTGATTAAATAATTAATTAAAATCCATTGATAATCATAATAATTTTTCTAAAATTCTAAATTTTACATATTAAATAATTAAAATCCATTTATCAGTAAATAATTAATTAAAATTCCATTGATAATTTAGACATCACACTGGAGATATTTTTTCATGGATGTAAGATGGCTTGCATTGGTCAAGCTTCCAAAATGGTGGCTTGCATCATTAGTCGTATAATATCAATTTATAAATTCTATATTTATACGAATCGAATAACTGAGATATTTATTAATATGATAAAAGTTCGTTTATTATGATTTAAATAATTTTGAGTGGTTATCATAGTTTATTTATTATGATCAACTAGAAGGGTAATCGTGCATTGCAGCGAGATATATCTCGATTTTAATGTTTCACTTTAATCATTTTTTCTGTCGATATAATACGGTTTATATGGTTTTTTTATATAAACGATAATATTTTTTTTTGAATGAAATATAAATTTGAAAAATAAGTATTAATATATATTATTATTAAATTAATTATTTAAAAGTTCTTGTTTTCCGTGTAATTTATTCAATTCAATTTTTTATTATAATTAATTAAAGTTTAAAAACAAACTAATTTATTTTTGGTTTAATAAAATAAATTTTTAAGATAATAATTAAGTATTCTGTTAAAACTCAATAATTATCCTAATTATATTTTATTTTTTTTACATTTAAAATGAGATGTTTATCTTATATTTGATTATGTTTATTTACAGTTAGTTATACGAATTTAAAAATAGACCTTTAATAAGTTGTACTTACGTACAATTTACTTGTCATGTTAAATTTTAAGTAATATGTATCAATAAACAATATTTCATACATAAAAAATGATTTTTAAGGGTTTTTGTTAAATGTTTTATATTAAGAAACAATCGAGATATTCATCGAATCAATTAATTAGACTAGATGAACAATTGAGATTGATTTGCAAACAGAAGGACCTATTAAGAGCTGAGCAGGCTCCCGCTCACTCATTTATTGTAAGAGGACAAAATTTAGACGTCTAAAAAATGCATTTGCTTGATTTAATTTGAAAACCAAATTAATAACAAATATTAATCAATTTGAATTTTGTACATGTAGCAAATATATTCTTGCTCCTTTGTATAATTATTGACTTAATTTGCCACTACACCAAGTATATATCTTTCTCTCATTTTAATTTTATTATTTTTATTATAATTTATTTTTTTTCATTGGAAATTTATCTATCTATACTGTATTATAAAGAATTTGACAAAAAAATTTAAAAACTATTTTTTATGCATGAAGTACTGTTTATTGATGTATATTACTTAAAATTCAATATTAGAAATAAATTATGCGTAAGTACAACTTATTAAGGTTTCATGTTTGAGTTCGTGTAACTAACTGCGGATAAACATAATCAAATAGATGATAAACATCTTACTTGAAATATAAAAAATCTAAAATATAATTAAAATAATCATTGAGTTCTAACAAAATTCTTATTTATTATCTTTATAAAAATTATATTAATAAACCAAAAATAAAAAAATGAATTAAAAAATACACAGAAAAGGAGAAATTTTAAATAGTTAGTTTGGTACTAATATTAATATATAATTTTCAAATTTTTATGATATATCTTCATGTTTATATTTTATTCAAAATTAAAAAAATTATTGTTTTTTCAAAACCACGTAAAATTGTATTATAACATCGACGGAGAAAAAAAAATGAAATATCAAAATCGAGATGTATCTCGCTGTATTATGTGAGTATCCTTCTAATAAAAAAAATAAAAATATTCAGAGTGTTGACTGTTTTATTGCAGCAAATATAAATCAATTCGACCATAGTCAGAGATGAAATTGTGGCTTTATGATTATGTGAGTTATTTTCATTTTATAATTCTAAGAATTAAATTATCAAAAAAAGTAATTATTTAATTATTTAATCTTTTAAAATATTAAGTAGAAAACCTCTAAAAATTAATTATTTAATATTCTAAAATCCA
>NC_037542.1:3765085-3787193 GCF_001531365.2 Cynara cardunculus var. scolymus | reverse complement strand
TCATTTTAATGTTTTTGTGTGTTGTGGTTGAAATTATTCCTACTCATAATATGTAAGGAAAATGTATGCATAAAATATAATTTATTTTGAATTAAAAAAATTAAAATTAAATTTACAGATGAATATTAAATAACTAAAATCCATAGATAAATTTAAAAAAATACAATTCTGACAGATTTTAATATTAAAATCCGTCAGTAATTTTAAAAATTGAAAAAATAAAAAGGTTTTTTTTTATTTTTACCTGTAAATTAACCAGAGGAATAGTGAATATAATCAACAAATTTAAGAAAAAGATCAATTTTTTCATATCGGGCTCATGATCTATCAGTAATCCATGCCACTAAGTGACGGAAAATAAGTCAAGAATTCCAGTCGATAAAAATCTATTTTTTAATATTTTTAGTATTTTAAGCATTTTTTTTCTTTTACTATAATGATTTTATTAGAAAAATAAAAAAAAGGGTAAATTGGTTGTTATACGGTCAAACCTTATTATTTTCAAATTTTCAGTCACATTTTACATCCTATCATATTAATATACATAATTGTACATCACAGGGTCCCCTCACGCGTATTGTCACATTAGGATGAGATGCACCATATCAATTATCGTATCAAGAAAAATTCATGGGTGAGTTTGAGATTAAATGTGATCAAGAATCCGGATCCCTTCTCACATTTCTTACCTTAACTCTCTTTCTTACACGATTTGGTCGTCCAAAAATAATCCTTTATCGTTTTTATTTTATTATACAATAACCCAATATATGTGTTATTTTAATAGCAGAAGTCGGTCAGTAACTTTGAATTTAATCATAATTACAATTTTAGTTCATAAAATAATTAGAGTTATAAAAGTGTCATTTTTCTAGTAAGCAATTAGTCTAAATTGAGGGGTAAATGATTGCTATAAATAATTAGTAAACAATAATTTCCATATAATCGGATCTCTTATTTCACACATACATCTTATTTTATCTTATTTTATCATATTTTGATCAATACTTAACCACATATGTCAGTAAATAACTCTGGAATTAATTTTGAATAATAGGAATTCAGAGTTGTCTTTTAAGTCTAGAAAGTATATACGAGCATAACTCTGAGTCACAAGAATTCTGACTTCTTATAACTCAGAAACGTAACTTTGAACTTCAACTCTGAAGAGGAGTTCAGAGTTGTATTCTAAGTCTGGAAACAAACTATATAACTAAGTTTGGAACAGAACAATTCAAAGTTATGTTGTAAGTCTGAGAAATAACCAATATATGATGACTTCATGTTGGTGATTTGTAGCACTAATGTCATTTAAGTGTAATGGGATTAAATTGTTGACCAATGTAATCATAATAAATATCGAACAAGTAAGGAAGGTGTGAAAGGCACACTTGTTTGAGATTATTTTGATTTAGGGGTGAAGCCCCTTAACGACGGGCGTCCGAGGGCAGCGCCCCCAGTGGCGGGGTCCAAGGGGCAGCAGCCCCTGGCTGGGTCGAGCTGGGTAATATTGCTTTGTGAAAAATGTTTCAAAAATCCGAAATTGAAATTTTAAACCCGGTTTTGATGACCACTCCAGAGTTAAATTCAGACTTACAACTCTGAATTTTCCCAGAGTTATGTTGCAAGTCTGGAGGTCACTTCATAGTTAAATTCAGACTTAAATTCAGACTTACAACTCTGTATTTTCCCAGAGTTATGTTGTAAGTCTGGAGGTCGCTTCTGAGTTAAATTCAAACTTACAACTCTAAATTTTTACAGAGTTATGTTGTAAATCTGGAGGCCACTTCAGAGTTAAATTCAGACTTACAACTCTGAATTTTCCTAGAGTTATGTTGTAAGTCTGGAGGCCACTTCAGAGTTAAATTTAGTTAAACCACGAAAATAGAAAAATAAACGTGTAGAGGGACAGATGTCACTTAAATAGACCTATTTGAACCGTAAATGAAAATTGTGTCTAGATACATGTTTAGACGGGAAAAATCAATAACCGTCGCACAGAAACATGACACGTGTCCCCAAAGGTACTTATTTATTAGGTGTAGATATATGTATATATATATATATACATATATACATATACATATATATATATACATATATATATACATATATATATATATATACATATATACATATATATATATATATATATATGTGTGTGTGTGTGGGTGTAAGCGATACGAGACAATTTGCGAGCTACTCGAGATCGACTCGGTCAACACTCGACTCGAATAGGCTCGGCTCGAGCTCGAGTTAACATATTAACAAGTCGAGTCAAGCTACTCAATATTCGACTCGAAAAGCTCGTGAGATACTCGATTATATTATATATAATTAGTTTTAAAATATAATCAGTTTTTATGATAAAATTTATAAAATATAAATAATAAAATGTCTTATATTTTTAGATATTTAAACAAATTTATGCTTTTTTTTTAATTATAAAGATTAATCAATTATTTTTTGATTAAAATCACAATTAAAAAATGTAACACCCCCAAACCATATATTGCATGTAACACATATTTCATACAAAAGAAATACATGATATCATTCCATTCAGGTCCCTTAGTACAAGAATCTATTATGACCAAATACAAGGTCTAAAAATTCAAATACATTACTTGTACTAAATAATCAAAACTGTACATCAAAACAGATCTTCAAGCAGAAATGCATATAGGAAAATATTAAATTTTCCCCTTTCCCTTACTGTTCATACCTCCTGCAACACATAGTTAAAATCACAAAACGAGGGTTAGACCGAAAGGTCTAGTGAGATACCCTACTTATGTTATTGCAGGGTGAAAAATCACAAAAATCTTTATGGAAAAACATCCTTTCATATATAACAATTATATGAACCAATAAGAACACAATACCAGACTTCTTCCATATTTCAAGCAAAACTTTCAATTATACGAATCTCATACCTCTAAACCAATCAGGTTTCACATAATGTCACTTTTAAACCTTTTTAAACCAAAATAAGGTTTATAAAATTTCAGGCCAAACCTGATGTTTTCTCCTCAATAACATCCAGACTATGATTTCCAATAAGAACCTTGATCCTAAATCTTTAAATCACAAAGAAATAAAGATTCCAGAACACGGTAATCTTAAAAGATATAATAGAAAGAGTTATATCATACAACACACACATACAAATGCCACCCTTATAACCAAAGGTACACCTCTCCTTGATATGCCACCCTTATCCCTTGGTACACCTCTCTTTGATATGTCACCCTTATCCCATGGTACACCTCTCCTTGATATGCCACCTTTATTTCCTCATCAAAATATTTTACAAAATATTTCACAAAATAATTTCAAATAGACCGCAGCCATTGAAATTATTATCAATACAAAAATCATTTCTTTTAAAACTTTCTTTTTATGATAATATAACATTTCTTATCAAAATCACAAGGCATAACTTCAAATCCGGTCACTTGATTTAGCCGGACTTCATCTCCGGTCAACAATCCGGACAACACACAGCATAAGCTTTGTCCGATTTAATACTTAAAATATATTTCAACAACTTTGTCCGGTTAACAAGTCCGGACAATACCTCGTTCACTACTTGACCGATTTAAAATAATTCGGCCACCATTTGGTCGTATTCCTACTTCTCAGTTCAAAAAGATAATCATTCTTACCAATCATAACTCGATCAACACTTAACCGGTTTAAGGTTAAATCGTTCAACACCTGAGCGATTTAAGACTTAATTGCCCAACACTTGACCGATTTAACACTTAGAATAAATTTCAACTTTGTCCGRATAAAAGTCCGGACAATACATCGTTTAACCTTTGTCCGATTTAAAACAATCCGGACAAGCCTTGTCTGGTTTAATACCCGAATAAAACACTTGAGCAAAAGACTGATTTCTTTCCAAAAATAAACAAGATTCATATAAAACCAGTAATAATTTTATGCAAAAGAGTGTAGAAATTACTCACCTTAACAAGCTTTTTGAATCAAATACTTGAAAACAGGTACTTGCAATCCGGTCAATACTTCTCTTTAAATCGCACAACTTTATCAAAAGGCAAGAAGAAGAAATATGGAGGCTAACCCCTCCTTTTATACATTTCCAGAACTGGAAAATCGGCTAACAGCCCCTTTTCATAATAACCAATTCATGCACATGCATGCATACTCAAAACCATGCACACATACATACACCCATACACACTATGCATTTTCTAATATGCAAGTGTGTAAAATATTATATATATATTTCTACATATATACATATTCTTATACACATAACCATGTTATAGAATTAATTTTCATATACCAGTATGATCAAACGTATCAATTTATCATGCTATCACATAATCATTTAATCAAATAATCACATATTAATTACCTCGGGTGATAACTAGGATGCAGTTATCACAAAAAAAGACAAAAAGGATTAGTGAAATTGTCCCATATTGGAAGAGAGATGATAAAGTAAGGGAGAAAAGATGTTATAAAAAGAGAGAGAGAGAGGTGTGAATGAAATTTCTAACTTTGTCTTTTTGACGATGAAGTTTGAAGTTGATCCCTTTAGTTTTATAAAAACTAAGATATCACCTTTAAGTTTTAAAATTTATAAGAGAAGACCCTAAAATTTCATAAATTTCAATAGGTGAGCTTGGTTTGAACTTGATTCGAGTTCGAGTTCAAACTCAATTAGAGTTGCAGTTCGAGCTTATTTTGAGCTCGAGTTCAAACTTGATTCGAGTTCGAGTTCGAACTTGAGAAATAGTTATGGAGTTTGAGTCGAGTTTGAGAAATAGTTATCGAGTTCGAGTCGAGCTTTGATTTTTACTACTCGCGAGTTTTCGAGTCGAGTTCGAGTTTGGAAATTGGGCTTCGAGTTCAAGTCGAGTATAGTGATACTCGAGCTCGATTCGCATCATTTACGCCCCTATATATATCATAAAAATAAGAGTTAGTTTTCGATAAGAATGAGAGTTAAAGTGAGAAGCATAAGAAGTGATCTCCATCCTTGGATATACATTAGGATGAGATGCACCAAGATGCACCAGATCAATTATCGTATCAAGAAAAATTCATGGGTGAGTTTGAGATTAAGGGGCCGTTTACCAAACGCTTACCCGGGTAAGCGCTTACCAAGTAACATTACCTCACCGCATGAATATGGTAAAGACCAAGAATCTTACCCGGTAAGAACGAGACAAGAACCAAGAGTCTTACCCGGTAAGTGAGGACGACAGACTCTTACCACGGTAAGTGCTTACCGGGTAAATTGTTGCATACAATGTCGTTTTGGTGGACTAAAATCTTACCCGGTAAGTAAATAATAGTGTTAAATTTTACCGGTAAGCATTTACCGGGTAAGTGTTTAGTAAACAGCCCCTAAATGTGATCAAGGATCCGGATCCCTTCTCACATTTCTCACCTTAACTCTCCTTCTTACACGATTGTTGGTCAAAAAATAATCCTCATCGTTTTTATTTTATTATACAATAACCCAACATATGTGTTATTTTAATAGCAGAAGTCGGTCAGTAACTTTGAATTTAATCATAATTACATTTTTAGTTCATAAAATAATTATAGTTATAAAAGTGTCATTTTTCTAGTAAGCAATTAGTCTAAATTGAGGGGTATAACTTTCAACTTTTTACTTGGTAAATGAATGCTATAAATAATTAGTAAACAATAATTTCCATATAATCATCGGATCTCTTATTTCACACATACATCTTGTTTTATCTTATTCTGGTGGACACTTAACCGCAGATTTTGGTAAACAGCCTCTAAGTTTTATTCAAAACTTATGTTTTTGGATCATGTAAAATACAAAGGCAACACCTTCTGAGAAATCCCGACACCCATCATCTTCGAGTTAGTATTACGCCAAGAATTGCCACCCTTTGCCTTGAAAGAATTCACAAGCGGCCACCCGGCCCGGAAGTTCGCTTCTGACGACTAGCTTCTACCATTGTTTTCAATATGATTTTTTTACTGGATTTGTTCAATGCTCCAAATGTAGAAAGGACAGGCCCATATCGATTGAATGGGTTGCACTCTCAGCTCAGTTGCCCGCTTAGAAGAGCCACTCGCTTTGTATCAAACAGGTGACATATGATGCCTCCATAGTTAGGCGGAGGCAAGTCGATGGGCCAACCAATCAAGATAGTTTGCTATCTCTTAGATGGGCAGATTTGAATCTGGATCTAATCCAATAGAACCAGAAAAGCATAACATCTTTTACAGTTATTGAGTTCCTTATTTTCTACGATCAAATTTTTATGTGAAGTAGCTACAAAGTAATTGCAAACTTCTTGACAAACAAAAACATGGCTTGGGTCTTCGCTCTTCGTTTCAATACTCCTTAAGATTACTAGAGATTTTTCTAATTTTTATTTTCAGGGTGTAGTAGGATTTTCGACGTATGTACAAGCTTGTCTAGACATCAACAATTATTAAAAAAAAATGTTTCTAACACACACATACTATATATATATATATACATATATATATATACATATATATATATATATATATATATATATTTCAAATGCAACCATGTCCATTTGTACAAACAATGTAACTCAATCAATTGAGATATTTATGGAAATGATGAGAGTTCATTTATTATGATTTGAATATTTATGGAAGATGATTATAGTTCATTAATTATGATCAATACTTTATATTAAGAAACAATCAAAACTTATATGAAATCACATATTAATCAAATTAATTCACGTTCAATTGCAAACCACCCTCATTTGTGAAAACCCTACAAACCAATCTCATTCGTTCATTTTTTTTATTAATGGTCAAGATTAAATAGTGTTATATTAGGAAATTAAAAAAAACTTTAATTTTTAATTAAAAAAGGGAAAAATCGGCAAATCATCCATATGAATCTATTTCACTGTATTAAATTGTATTTCATCACTGTCCTCTTCACTGTATGTAACTATTTCATTGAATGAAACTGTATTTCATCACTGTATGCAACTATTTCACTATATGAAAAATATTATTTCATCACTGTATTAATCTGTATATTTTAACTAGATGAACATGTATTTCTTCATTGTATGAATCTGTTTCACATTATTTATTCACATGTGTGAATCTGGTTCACCGTATGAATCTGTTTCACATTATGAAACTGTATTAATCTGTCATCTTCATTGTGTGCAACTATTTCACTGTTTCACCGTTTTATATTTAAAAACAATTGATTTACACCATCCATATAAACAGGTTTTATATTTTCATTTCCATATTTAAAAATAATTAAATCATTTCTAATATTATATTTAAAAACAATTGATTTACACCTTCCATATAAACGGTTTCTATATTTACGTTTTCATATTTAAAAATAATTAAATCATTTCCAATATTAACCATTATACAGTAAAATGACAATTATGCCTTTACTTATTAAAATTAAAGAATAAAAAACGAAAATTTTCTATTGGTCGAGAATAATTTGCATAGTTTTCACGAATCAAGTGGTTTGTATGGCCACTTAAATTGAAAATGAATTTAAATGATTAACAAATGAACCCTCCATTATTACTTACTCATAATATTTAATCTCTTTATTTGAAACTCTCATTATATTATATACATAATTCTATAAACGTGTTTAAAAATCACTTGTTATAGTAGACTTGGAATTGTCGTTTATGATACATTGAATTCCTATAATTAGGTCGATATTATTAAATATTAATATTTTGTCAATTTTGTAGCATAGATATATATGTATTATATATATATATATGTGTGTGTGTGTGTAATATAATATATGATGCAAGCCACCATTATGGAAGTTTTTCCAATGCATGTGTAGATATTTTATTGAAATATTACAATTGCTTCTTCAAATTCCGAAAACTATATTCCAAAAAATAAAAGAAATTAATGATAATGGTGGTGCTAATTGGTCTGAGCTTGACTTCAAGAGTTAAAAATTCTTGGAGGTCCCAGGTTCAAATCCAAGGAGAAATAAAAATTTCCTTGTGGCTACGGAAGTTCAAATGCGATGACTCCGGACTATCTGTAAAGGCTCACATAACGGATTGGATATCCAAGTTAATAAAAAAAATGCTAATTTTGTATTGAAATCATTTTTCATGGAAGCCCTCAAGATATGATGTGTTGCTCTAGTACCCTTCAAGTTTAGAGATATGTAAATCACAACCCTTCTACAATTCAGTACACCAACTTTTATGAACAACCCCTCAAAGCTTCAAACCTGTCAGAGCATCTTCGACATATTTTTTAAAAAAATTTAAAAAAATGGAGAAGCAAAAGTCAAAACCTTTAAAAAGAATTACATTCATCTCCATCAGATTTACCATTTTGGAAAATCCAACATTGATTATAGTATTCAAATATTTTATTCTTCTATTAAAATATTTAATTTAAAAACTTTCCTATTAGTGATCTTATTTGGTAATCATTTTTTAAGCCAACTCAAGGTCATCCCTTAGCATTTTAAATGTGAGATTTTGAACAGGGCGCGCAAAATTTTGGGGCCTAAATTTATACGTGTTTAGGGTCTTTTTATCGACTTGTGTAAAATTGACCGAAATTATTTAGGTTCAAACCATTAATTGTTTGATTTTAGGTTCAAATTATTAATGGTTTAGATTTAGTTTCAGATTGTTAATCGTTTTAGGTTTAACCCGTTTTTGTTCTTAACAAATATTCTCTTATATCTCATTTATACAATATACTCAAAAGTTTTGGATGTAGCAGGGCCTCCAAAAATATTGGAACGTCCATGCTAACTCCATATTTGGAGAAAAGAACCTTCTCTCTTCTATTTTCTCCATTTTGAAGATAGTTTTAGGGAAGCTATCGAAGCAAAATATTGATTCAAAATCCCCATTTTTTCTATTTTGAAGATAGTTTTATTCCAAGTGAACTACAAAAAAAATGGTACTTGGAAATATTCAAAACCTGAAAGGAAAGATATCTATACTATATTATAAAACATTTGACAAAAACTCTTAAAAACCATTTTTTATGCATGAAGTACTGTATATTGATGCATATTACTTAAAATTCAAGATTACAAGTAAATTATGCATAAATACAACTTATTAAAGYTCCATGTTTGAATTCGTGTAACTAACTGCGGATAAACATAATCAAATAGAGGATAAACATCTCATTTTAAAATATAATTAGAATAATTATCGAGTTCTAATAAAATAATTAATTATTATCTTTATCAAAAAATTATATTATTAAACCAAATATAAATTACTTCAGTATTGAACCTAAATTAAATTATAACAAAAATAAATAAATTATAAACTACACAAAAATAGGAATTTTAAATAGTTAATTTGATACTAATATCGATATATTTTTGTCAATTTTTTATATATTTTCAAATTTATATTTTATTCAAAAATAAAAACATCATTGCTTTTTCAAAATCACATAAAATCATACTATAACATCGACTGAGAAAAAGAATAAAATGAAATATTAAAATCAAAATGTATCTCGCTATATTCCGCGAGTACCCTTTTAGTCTTCGTATAACCATGGTAACATACATCTCTATATTTGTTTTTTATCTTGAAAAGGAGTGTATTTTTCTTATACCTTTCTAAGATGCCTAATTTTTTGCACACTTATCGACCCAATGGTATCCGGATCAAGTCTCTCAGAAACTCAATGGTTCAAACCTCACGAAAGGTGAGGAGCGTGCCTAAATATTCTCCGTATATCAAAAGTATTAACCAATACGCGAAGCTCTAATGGTGGTCACTGGTCAGGGCCCAAGAGAGTAAGAAGAAAGGATCTGTAATGGCCAGACGTCTCGGAGTGAACATCATCGTTCAAACTTTTACCATACTTGTTACGGTATTCGACTTTTATATACTGCATATCTATCTCTGCCCTCGTCACGATTACCCTTATCAGTGTCTTATCATCGGTTCCCAAGCCCTTCATTGCTTTACGTAGTACCTATAGTTTTGAATAATGCATCGACGTTATTACCTTTAGTCGATATATATATGAAACCCCACAAGATGGTATGTTCATCAGATCAGAAGCCTACAGCTTGTGCATATCATATACACTACAACAAAATTGGGTTTATAGGACACTCCCAATTTCTAAGCGTTTTAATAGACCTCTTTATAGGACTTAGTTTATAGGACCAAAAAAAATAAAGTGTCTTATCTAAAGGCGTTGTAATAAGTTTATATGACGTTTTTTGACGTCGTAATAAGTTTATAGGACACTTTTAATATAAAGCGTCTTATTAGATTGAAAAAATGTCCTATAAAAACAAGTGTTTTATAAAAAAATGAGTTTATAGGACCCTTTTTCGAAAGTGTTCTATAAAGTTGCTAATGCGACGCTTTGGGACGTTTTATATTCTGATCCTATAAATTAAATTCTATAAAGCGGTCTATTGGGACGCTTAGAGATTGAGGATGTCCTACAAACTCAATTTTGTTGTAGTATCGTGAGGATGACCTATCAAATTCTATCAACGAAGTATAGCAACTTAAGAGTTAAGACACAAAAAGTAAATCATCGTGTTGGTCTTTTTAAATGACACTTTTAAAGAGTATTGTGTGTGTGTGTATATATATATATATATATATATATATATATATATATAAAGGCTAATAATACACTTTCAGTAGTGTCTTAAACAAATACTAACACGACGATTTATTTTTTGTGTCCTATTAGATTATCTAACTTCGTCATTAGAACTGTTATGTCATAACTTCGTCCTAAAAATTTATTGTAATATCTTTAGACAGGACGTACAATTCTTGGTTCTATATAAACTTAAAGTCCCGTTAGTACTGTATTAGGACGTCCGGACGCTACAACAAAATTGGTTTTATAGGGTGCATAAAATGCCGAAACGTCCTAATAGAATATTATGTAGGACTTAAGTTTATAGGACCAAATTATAAAGTGTTCATGCCAATGTGTTATAATAGGTTTATAGCACGCTTTTAGGAGATTTAACAAGTGTTTTAGGACTCTTTCAAAATAACGTGTCATATTAACTACTTTATAAGACGATTTTGATAAAGTATCCTATAAGTCCATCTTTTTATGGGACTTCTCTGTTTATATGATACTCACTACAACAAAATCGGGTTTATAGGACACTCTCAAATTCTAAATGTCCTAATAGACCTCTTTATAGGACCAAAAAAATGAAGTGTCCTATCTAATGGTGTTGCATAAAGTTTATATGACGTTTCTTGATGTCGTAATAAGTTTTTTAGGACACTTTTAATATAAAGCGTCCCATTATCAACTTTATAGATCACTATTTGAAAAAATGTCCTATAAAAACAAGTGTCCTATAAAAACTTGAGATTATAGGACAATTTCTCAAAAGTGTCCTATAAAGTTGCTAATGCGACACTTTTTATTAAAAATGTCCTTAAAAACTTATTAAGACGCCCCAAAGCGTCATATAAACTTATTACAACGCGACACTTTATATTTTGGTCCTATAAATTAAGTCCTATAAAGCGGTCTATTGGGACACTTAAAGATTGGGGGTGTCCTATAAATACAATTTTGTTGTAGTGACTTTTTCAAGGAGTATCGTATAAAAGACGTATCTCAACACCCAAAAGCTTTCTATAAATCTATTGTAACAGGGCGTATATTGTTTGGTCGTTTGAACTCTATAAACATTGTATTAGGACGTTTATAAACGTAATATTGTAGTAATAAGGGTCGTAAAACACGCATTTTGTTGTCGTAGTTTTGTGTTCGAAGACGAATAAAGGGCAATAGAAACAATACCTTGGCAAAGTACTTTGCAGGATTCTCAGCACATTGTATGATAGTCATAAGGGCTTCCCCAAAGTACCCCGACGTTTCACTTTTGATCGCCTGCAATAACGTACGTCAAAGAAAAACAAATGCTCGTAATACCGAATAAGTAGTAACGTAAAAAGGCTTACCTTTTTCAATGTGTTTCCGTACATATGCTTATACACAGACCCGACTGCAGCCATGTGTGCCCTGCTTCTTTCGCTGAAAATGCGTCTAAAAGTCCCCTCGTCGGTTCCCCACCTCTTTTCCCCAGCTTTGTATAGAGCTTGAGCATCGTTCTCCGCCATCGTCCTATCGAATTCCGGGCCTTCACTGCGAGGTATACTTAAATATGCAAGAAGCAACTATAAACACCAAGATTAGAACAACAGATTGGAGTAAGAAGATGACCATATTAATCATCGAAATATGACTGCTAGAAACAAGAAACACTTAGGGATTGTTTGTTTACCTCTTAATAGTTCCATTAAGAGACAACATCTGAATCATTAAAAGGTGAATCTTGTTTGGCAAAAAAAAATATGTCTCTTAATGGTTCTAAAACCCTCTGAATGATTTTGTATCATGAGTCTCCCTTAACCATTAAGCGCATTGATTTTATTGTAAACAATTACCAAACAATTATATTTCATTTTGCACTATATCATAAAAGCCTCTTAATTATTCTGACCACTTAATCATTATGCACCAAACCATACAACAACTACCAAACAACCCCTAACATATTTAACAAAGTTTTAGCATTAAAGTGTGCAGATGACCAAGATCACATAAGAAGCCAAGCAAAATCATGTTAATTGATCATGAGAATGCTCTATGCTAATTCATTAGAAAATAGTAATCATATGTTTGTTTTTTCAAAATTACCTCTTAATACCTCTGAAGTTTGATTCGTTTAGACGTTTAGGTATTAAAAGCATTTGTTTTATTGTTAAAATAAGAGCTTAAAAGCTCTAAATGTCCTCTGAAATTTCAAGTGGTAAACGTATCTCTTAACACCTCTTAATCCTAATCCGCTCTCTATGGCATGGTTCATATTTTGGGGTTCGAAGAGATATGTTAGCAAAAACTATTCATCTTTTATACTTTTGTAAAAAACTATCTACCTTTTATATTTCTGCACTAGTTTGACCGATTCAAATTTCATGCTTCAGACGTAAAAACAAACAATCTTATTGATCCAGATTTCAGACTTCAGGATCGTCACCTCTCATAAATCAGAAGTGAAATCAGACTTCAGACTTCAACACCTCTTAAAAAACAAATGTCACCTAAAATTAAAAACCGAGGGGAGAGGTAGGTACCTTTTCATGATCACCAGAAGTTTGGGACTGAATGTCTTGCTCAAGATAAACACCAAAAAGTGCAAGGTAAACTTGCTTAAGATGTAGTAATTGCGATGGAGTTCGAGAACATAAAACTTCTGTCACGGCTTTTAGATCAATGTTGGTACTAAACGCTTCTCGAACTACTATTGCATCCCTTCGTGCTGGTTCAGGCATCCACAATAACACTGCTTTCTATCACCATTCGAAAACAACAAAACTAAGACTGTTTTTGTGAAACCGTTGAAAAACATGAAAAACTAAAGACCTGTTTACTAAACGCTTAGTGGCCGTTTGCCAAACTCTTACTTTACTGGGTGAGGTGACAAGCAGAGACGGACATAGAAATTTTTTCAGAGCGGTGGTACTATTTGACTAAAGAAACAAATATTCGGATATTTTTCATAAAAAAATCGTTGGTCTGTTGGTTAGTCTTTGTTTTTCATATGTGAGGTCTTGTATTCAAGTCTTGTAATGCACATCTTTTAAGAAACATAATAAATATGAAACTAAAAGCTAAAACCAAGAAAATGGCACTAACATGATTCAAATAGACGTTTGTCCCTGCTGACAAGGATCAAGAATTATATTCGGTAAGAGGCAGAGCAAAGACCAATATTTTTACCGAGTAAGTAAGGAGAAAGTGCTTACCGGTAAAAGATGCTAACCGACAATCCATTTTGATGGCCGAGAATGTTACACGATAAGGTAAATGAGGGTAGTGACTCTTGCTGGTAACTGGTAAGCATTTGGTAAACGGCCCCTTAGCGTCTATTACCAGGTAACTAAACACTTATCGCCTCTTATCGCTTACCCGGTCAAGGATGATGGTATACTGGTATTTACCAACAATCTTGCTATGCTATTTTGTGCTAAACAATAATCTAACCCGGTGTGTGATGGTGTGGCTATTACCAAGTTAACACTTACCAAATAAGAGACTCTGAAACAATGCTATTTTGATGACCGAGAATCTTACCTTTTAAGGTAAGGTAAATAAGGGTGATGACTCTGAAACAATGCTCTTATCGGTAATCGTAATTTTACTTAGTTTGTGTTGGTAAACAGCCCAGATAAAAGACTATCACATATAGGGGTGTAAATGACACGAAACAACTCGTGAGCTACTCGAGATCGACTCGATCAACACTCGACTCGGATAGACTCGACTCAAACTCAAACTCAAACTCGAGTCGATATATTAACAAGTCGAGTCGAGCTACCTAATACTCGACTCGATATATTAACGTGTCGAGTCGAGCTACCTAATACTCGACTCAAAAAGCTCGTGAGATACTAGATACCTTTTTTATCTATAATTATTTTTAAAAATATAATCAGTTTTATAATATAGTATGTATAATATAATGTAATAAAAATTTCTTATGTTTTTAGATATTTGAATAATATTGTGCATTTTTAACTATAAAAACTAAACAATAACTTTTTTTTAAATCATCATTAAAAAAGGCAAAAAAAAAATTATAGAAGTGTTGGTGAAGTTGTCTCACATTAGAAGAAAGATAATAAAAGAAGATGAAAAGGTTTTATAAAAAGAGAGGGAGTTGAATGAAGTCTGTAACTTTGTCTATTTGATGGTGAAGTTTGAGGTGGATCATTTTTAGTTTTTTTTTTAATTTAAGAGAACACCTTTTAAGTTTATAATTTATCAGAGAAGACCCTAAAATTTCACAAATTTCGATGGATGTGTTTGATTCAAGTGGGAGCTTGATTCTAGTTTTTTTACTTTATAAAGAAAGTACATGAGATTTTAAAGAACAATAAAAAGGAAAAATAGATAATTCGAAAGTTCCGTTAGAAATCCAAAATTGATTAAGAACTATAGAACCGTTCATATTGCGCTACGTGTCCTTCTTCAAGATGAATATTCATCATAAATAACATATTCATGATGAATATGACAGTTTTATTCATCATGAATCATATATTCATTATGAATATGGGCTTGTTAACATTCATGATGAATAAAACATGTCATGTCTCACACAATGTATGCGGTTCGTGGGTTCCTTATAAATTTTAGTTTCCTAACGAAACCTGCCTTCCTAGTTATATTACCTTAAGATTACCGCTAAGCTCTGATGATAATCGTTTGCTTAAGTCTTGAGAGTACTTGAGTTTATATTCGTGTTCTAAGAGAGGGCGTTGTGATGCATTCCGATACGCAAGAATATTGATAACAGCTAAAGTATCACATCCGAAACCTGAATACACATTGTATGTAATTATTATCAGTGATTTTGTATCAAAGAGGCTTTATACTACGGCTAAAATGTCTAAGCGTCATAATATATAAAAGACTTATGTTTATAGGAAGAAATCAAAAATACATTATATCTAAAAGTATTGCAGTAAGTTTGTACGTAGGACCCTTTTAGGCGTTTTCACAAGTTTTTTTACTACGATTTTAAAATAATTAAAATGTTATAATATTTATTTTATAAGACACTATTTGAAAAAGTGTTCTACAAACACAAATGTCTTGTAAAATTGTCTTATAAAACAGCTAATAGAACACTTTATATAAAAGCATTCTAAAAAACTTGTTAAAATGCCCAAAATGTTGCTGATTATAAACGTGTTGTAAGGGACACGTAAACATTCTAGACGTCCTGTAAAGTCATCAATTTAGTTGTATTGAAACAAAAAATTGGAAACCAAATTGCATCTCGTTCTTCAATAATAAGTCATAAATTTGAACCTTCGAGTTCTCGTTTTACATTCATGAACACATCAAATCGAAGTATGAAAACATGCAAAATCTACAACCACGAATTGTATATAATTTCGAAAAATAAATCAGGAGAACAACGAAGGAAATGGTAATGGAGATCCAGTTGAAACGGATACGTAGAATTTATATGCATACCCTTGAAAGCTTTGTGTAGATGCTTGGCATCATCGCGAGGTGTAGGTGGCACCGATGGAACCATCAACGTAGACATTTTGATCCCGATTCTTTTCTTCTTCAGATTTATGAATGTTTTTTTTATCTGAAAGATCTGTTTTTTGTATCTTTTTTGAAAAGAAGGAAACCCCACAAATTTGTCGTAATTAAGTACTTGTAATTCGGATCTTTCTTTTATATGTTGTAACCCCATTTCGTTTTTTGTAAAGTTTTATGTACACATAAAAGTTTTATGTACTTTTTATGTGTATATGCTTGTTTGTGTATGTGTATTCATATTTATATGTATGTTTTATTATGTGTATGCAAGTATATATGTTGTCATGTTTATATAAACCGTTGATGATCACCGACAAATATGTATTTTCTATATATATTTGTTTGTGTATGTCATGCATGTACGTTTTCGTGTATATATGTAGGTAACGGTAGGTATTTCTGAGAAGTGGTAAATATCTGAGAAGTAAATAAATGATCATAGCTCTTCATACAGTCAAGATCGAATTTGACTGGTCAAGAATTGCGGGTTTGACTAGTCAAGAATTGTGTTTTTGATTGGTCAAAATTTGCGGTTATGCGAAAAATAGAGAGGTTAGTTTTGTAACTTTTACAAATACGCGGCAAACGGTTCATATGTGAACTTGTGTAATTCACATATGAGCTATTTTAAGTAAGTCGCATATAAACCCGTGTGATTTACATATAAACTAATTAATTGATTCACATGTGAAAACATACCCTATATGTGAATCACTCGGGTTCACATATGAACTTGTTTGTCGTTTGTTTGTAAAAGTTACGAAACTATCCCTCTATCATCCGTATACTCATGCAAGGAGTTTTCTGGTGCTTCACAGTCAAAGTCGTAAATGTTGACCAGAAAGACTAGGATCACTTCTTTACTTCTCAAATACTTACCACTTCTCAAATGAATCCCAATGTATGTATGTATGTATATATGTATGTATGTATGTATGTATGCATGCATTCATGCACGCATGTATGTATGTACGTATGTATGTACGTATGTACGTATGTACGTATGTACGTATGTACGTATGTACGTATGTATGTATGTATATGTGTGTGTGTGAATAAATATATAGTCCGGATACCTTTCTACATATATATGCACTGATGTTCATATATGTGTATCTAGAGAGGACCCTGGAAAAAAACCTCAGAGAACCACCAAAAAACGGATGAACTGAGAAATATATCAAGATGGGTGTCAGATTAAAGATAATAAGATAATCACATTTTTGCCATAATTTGTTCTCCACGTTTGTTATATATTCGCTGATTTTCGATTTAAAAAATAGGGAGACATATTTTTATTTCCTAAAAAAGTGGTTATGACCATCTTTTTAATCAAAGCAGCTCTCATCGTCTCAATAAAATGGTTCAGATGGATTATTCGGGTTTTTTCCAAGATGGTACATTGATAGGTTAGTACAATTTGGGTGTATATATATACATATATATAGGCTTGGGATCATGTGAGACCAAGGGTTTTTCGTGAGACCCGTAAGACCAATTCTCAACCCTTGGATTAAATCTACAATCTAACAAATTGAACATTCATAAACGCCATGAGATTTCTCAATAATCACAATTGCCACCATGCAACTTTAGACCATTAGATCATTAGTTTATAAAGTTGATCAATGAACATAAATTGGTCTTACGGGTCTCACGAAAAACTCTTGATCTCACGTAAACTCAACCCTATATATATATATATATATATATATATATAATGTGTATATATATATAATGTATATATAGTGTACGCATTTTTGTATATTGTATGAATATGTGCAAAGTTGTGCTAAAGTGAGTACCAATGTAAGATTCCGAAAAAGTTTAGGCCCCCAAAATTTTTAGCTTCTGAGGTCATCGCTCGATCACTTCCTTTTCCACTAAGTGATTTCTTAGGGACCTTAGCATGATCTGGGCTTTCAAGCTTTACCTTATTTTGATCGTTCAGAGTGTAACACCCCCATACTCCACATTTGCATAAAACACATATTTCATTACATAGAAACATGGATTACATCAAAAGGTCTCACTAGTACAATGATTACTATATGTACAAAATTTACATATAAATTTTCAAAACAAATCATGTACTACCACATGTAATATAACATGTATCTTCAAAAGCAGGAAACATATTAGAAAAATAATCACATTTTCCCTTTYCCTTTTATATCCCCGGACCCAGCTATTCCTGCATTGCATAATTTAAAATAGAAAATGAGGGTTAGACCATACGGGTCTAGTGAGTAAATTCCTTCTTTGCAAATGCAGGGTGATGAACACCAAAATATGATAATGAAATTTTGCTTAGAAATATACTGCAATATAAATAAATGATGCAGTTCACAATATTATGCAAAATAGAATATACCCAAGAACCTCAATAAAATATTTCTGAATAGAGATCCAACATTCTCAGTATCAAAACTTTTGAATTAAAAGTTCATTCTTTTAACAGGAAAGATTTAAGGCAAAACTTGCCTGATATGACAAACCATTTTGCCCTTTTGAATAACATCTAAATTATTACTTCTAAATAGGAATAATATATTTAATTCATCAGGTCACAAAGAAATGATGACTTAAAGTTATTAAATCCAATTTAGTAATAATAATAAGAGTTATAATAATATCCACATATGATAATGCCACCCTTATTCCAAGTACACCTCTCCTTGATATGTCACCCTTGTTCATCCACCAAAAACAGGGCTACTTATCAGAACAGACATAAGTCACCACGTCTGAAAGTACCCATTCCCAGTTTTAAACCAGAACAGACAAAAGTCACCACGTCTGGGGATCTACTATTTAAAACAGTGTTTCATACCAAAACAGACTTACGTCACCACGCTTGGTAGAAACCATTTATAAAATCCACTTTCATACCAAAACAGACTTATGTCACCATGCTTGGTAGGAAGGTTTCCCAAAATATAGTTTCATACCAAAACAGACTTACGTCACCACGCTTGGTAGAAACATTTCCCAAAAATCCCGTTCCAATACCAAAACAGACTTACGTCACCACGCTTGGTAGGAACATTTCCCAAAATCCCGTTCCAATACCAAAACAGACTTACGTCACCACGTTTGGTAGGAACATATCTATATTTAAAAGGATATAAAAATACCCATTTTATAATCCACAATTAACCCCWATAATAGACATTTATATAAAAAGTTTAAACATAAAACTTATGAAAAATTCCAACTAAAAGATATCCGGACAACTTGTCCGGATTTGAAGTCCGGATAACAGTCCCCTTTTGTCCGATATATTAATCCGGACAATACACCTCTTAATACTTGTCCAATTTTAATACTTAGAATATCTTCAACAGCTTTATCTGGATACTAGTCCGGACAACACCCCGCTCAACCCTTGTCCGATTTAAAATAATCCGGACAACACTCCGTTCATGTTTTGTCCGGTTTAAGACAATCCGGATAACACTCCACTCTAGGCTTATCCGGTTTAAAAAGATATCCGTACAAGTCTTGTCCGGATTAACACTTAACCAATTATTCTAAATCCAGATAAAACTTTGAACAAAATATATGATTTTAATCCAATAATAAACAACATACTACTAAAATCAGTACCAATTTTTATGCAAAAATGTTAGAATCACTCACCTCAAAAAGCTTTTCAAAACCAACTGTTTGAATCTTCAAATAAGATATCCGATCACTTCTCTTCTTTAAATCACTCAAATATGACCAAAAAGGCAAGCAGAAAGAATGGAGGCTGAAACCCTCCTTTTATACTTTCCTTTTAAGGAAAGTCGGTTAACCCCAGCCCCTTTTCCTCAAAACCTCACATGCATGCATACACCTTGCACACACATATATATATATTTATATATATTCCATGCATACATGTACTATACATGCATTCACATACATGTATATTCATAAACACAAAAAAAAATTTACATACCAATATGATCAAAAATATCAATGTTGACACAAAATTATTAAATCATATAATCACGTAATATTTACCTTTGGTGATAACCAGGATCCGGTTATCTCACAGAGGGCGATTGCGGCCGTAACTATAATGGTCCTAAGGTAGCGAATTCCTTGTCCTAGCTCAGGATGAACGCTGGCGACATGCTTAACACATCCCTCTATTTCCTTTTTTCGTCCCCATGTTGCTACAGAGGGGGCTGACTTACCTCAATCCCTTTGGCCCCTCCCTCTTATTTTAGCTCATTTGGACAATTATAATATTTTGAAAATTTGGCCAAATGATCCAATCCTTTCCCTTTTCTACTAGATTTGCCATCTCGTCAAATCCTGATTACGACTACAAATCTACAACCCTTTCTCCTTAGGTCTCTAATTTGAGGATTGAACTCTCCTGGGCAGCTAGTCTCGTTCATCTCTGTTTTCTCGATGACTTATATTATGATTAAAGCACCAATCATAACCTTATTTAATAATATTCCTTTTTCTTGTTCTTTGTTTTTCTCTTTCTTGTTAGACGAGCAACCTCACCTGTAATTTTGTTGACTTCATTTATCATGATAGTGATCTTCATTGTTCATGGCACTATAGCTCTTTGATAACACGCAAAAAAAGTTGAAACTCGAGGGAGAATTTGGTCCAAGAATCGAGCTAGCCTTTCTTAAAAATTTGAAGTAAACCATAGTTGTTAACAAAAACTTTCAGCAGTAGCGGACTGATTCAATTGAATGAGCTTACATGTTGATAACGTATAAAGAACAATCAATATAGAGAAAATCAAAGTTGTATATCCTCATTAATCATAAGTCATTTATATAGGATGAGTTAAAAGTAGATAACTGTGAGATATATCAATTTTATTCTAACTTTAATATGTCTATCTCTTTCTTTATCTCTATATATCTTTATGGTCATATCCTTTTGACGATTGCGCATCGATCCTTCTAACATATAAGCTGATAATTTAATTTAATTACTTAATGGGGAAAGTTAATTATGAAGAATATAATGAAGATTTTGTTTTGAAGAATCTATATTTTGTCTTGTATAAATGTAACATCACCTTCAAAATTATTGAAATGCCCTTGATTATGTGTATGTATACAATGTGTTGTTTGTATGTATGCATTATCTATTTATGTTGTATAGTTGTGTAGTGTTTGTATATATATATATATAGAAAGACTTGTGATCATGTGAGATCGGCCTATTTTCATGAGACTCGTGAGACAATTTTTTTTACACTCAAAACTTCACAGTAAATTATTGTGATGATTAACTTCACAACGTTTTGCTGTGAAATTTCAAGTGTAGAAAAGTGGTCTCCAAGGTCTCACAAAAACAATTTGGTCTCACGTGAACCCAACCATATATATATATATATATATATAGAGAGAGAGAGAGAGAGAGAGCTTGGTTCAAATACTAACCAAGATTTTTGTGTTAATTTTGTTAACCAATCTTGGCCATTGATTCTTACAATAAAGGGTTGTGATAAATCATGATAAAAAATTAAATTTTTAAATTTACAATTTCAAAGAACATATGTGAACAAAGGGGGAAAGGGTATTTAGGTAAAAAAAATTATGTAACTCCCATATCATTAATTGGGAGTTACAAAATCAAAAAATCTCATTATTTTTAGTAATTTATTTTTGTTAATGTAAGAACCATATGAACACACACACACACACGCACACACACACACACACACACATATATATATATATATATATATATATATATGTGAATCATTGTGTCAAATACGAACAAAAATTGACATATATATATATATATATGAACTTGGACTGTATAACATTTACGAACACAATATGAATATAATAAGAATAGTTGCTACACGAAAGTAAATATATTAAAAAACAGGTATGAACACAATATGAAGAGTTTGTGAACAATAGTTCCTTCATTATAAACACATTCAGGAGCAAGCCAATGTTGAGATATGCAGCTAGTGTACATATGAACA
>NC_037542.1:3748453-3765080 GCF_001531365.2 Cynara cardunculus var. scolymus | reverse complement strand
AACAATAGTTCCTTCATTATGAACACATTCAGGAGCAAACCAATGTTGAGATATGCAGCTAGTGTACATATGAACACAATATGAACACTTGTGAACAATTCTTTAACAATTACATATGAATTTGAATTCCGATTGTAGTCGTAGACGATTTTAACCTTTTCATTCTCATTGTTGTCGATCTGTTTTCCAATAGGTTYATCCATATTACTCGGACGATATTGAAATCTTTACAATCGGAAATTCTTTAACAATTACAAAATCAATATCATTATGGATAGAATAAATCGAAATTACAAAACATGAACATGTATAAAAAATATAAATATTACATAATCATCGATTATTGAGTTTCTTAGATTTGTAACTCCCAATTAATAATTTGGGAGTTACATAAATGACAAATTACTTAAGTACCCTTGTCATTAATATATGAGTTATATGTAAACCTAAAGAAAAGATGGAATATGATTGGTTGAGCTTGGTTAACAAAGTTAATACAAAAATCTTGGTTAATATTTGAACCAACCCCTATATATATATATATATAGAGAGAGAGAGAGAGAGAGAGAGCCTAGTTCAAATGGTTGAGTTCACGTGAGACCAAGGTTTTTTCGTGAGACCTGTAAGACCAATTTATGTTCATTGATCAACTTTATAAACTAATGATCTAATGATTTAAAGTTTCACGGTGACAATTTTGTAATTATTGAGAAGTCTTGTGGCAATTTTGTGATTATGAATGTTCAGATTGTAGATCTAATCCAAGAGTTGAGAATTGGTCTTACGGGTCTCTCAAAAAACCTTTGGTCTCACATGATCTCAAGTCCTAGTTCAATTGTTAACCAAGTTTATTGTGTTAACTTTGTTAACCATTTTCAACCTATGGCAATCCATCTTATATATAGGCTCCTATCCATCTTAGAATTTAATGACAAGGGTAAATATGTAATTTTTTATATAACTTCCATATCATTAATTGGGAGTTACAAAATCATAAAATCTTATGGTTTTTGTTTACTTATTATTGAATATCCAATTATGTGAACATGTGAACATCAAAATGTGTATAAATGTATGCGTACATGTTTTTTTTTTGAAGTATATAATATTTATATACGGCAAATGCAACAAATAAATTCACACACCCTCCTCACCTATGGTAAGGTTTGAACCCCTGACCTCCTAAAAGGCCAAGGAATACAATACCGCTAGGCCAAAGGCCCTTTGGTATGTATGCGTTCATGTTGTGATCATATGTTCTAGACCTCTCTCGATAAGACTATATGTGTTTGTACCTGTTCAAATGGGTCGATCATCATCTTGCATATGGTTATATAAGCAGGATTCACATGTGTTCAAAACTGATTGAAAGATTTCATATATGTCGATTTCTGTTCATAATGAAAGAAATATTGTTCACAACTTGTTCATAGTGTGCGTGCGTGTGTGTGTGCGTGTGTGTGTGTGTGCGTGTGTGCGTGCGTGCGTGGGCGGGCGGGCGAGCGTGCCTGCATGTGCGTGTGTGTGTGTGTGCATGTGCATAAGCATTAAAAATATAAAATAATATATTATATTATTATAAATTTTAATAGAAAAACAAAAAGAAAACAATAATACCCCAACTTAACATATATTTTTAACGAAATTAGTCTGAGGGACTAGAACGGAAACAAATTACAAACCTCATAAACGAAAATCGTAATTTTGAAAACATGGGGAGAAAAGTAGCAATTTCCAACCATAGGAAGGTACTTTACTCTTCATACATGCAACACTGTAATTTTTGTAATTTATGAATTCGGGTTTTGGCCAAGTATTTGCATCAAAAAAGTGTTGGTTAGTGACTTAATGCCCTGTTTGTTACAACAACAGGATAGAGCGAAATTTGATTTTCCAAACCAAAAGCATGCTCCACGTGACTTGACCCGCACCTGAGGTCCTAGCCAAGGTCGCGTATGTCTCTATTGTTGGTTCCGAGACGAACAATGTGTCATACGGCTAGGCCAGCGGCCTAAGCCAAGGTTGGGGTCACGTGGACGCGTGTGAGACAGGGGCCATGAAAGACCCTAGCAACCTAGCCTACGAACTAAAGTCCCGACTAGGGTTTCATAAACACCTAGATACAGCTTTTAAATCCCCTTTTCTAGGGGTTTTGGGCACTTACTCCAACTACTATCCCTTTCTCTTCTTTAGTGTGATTTTCAGAGGACTTTATGTGCATTGACGTCTTAGATTTAGAGTGCGAATTGAAGCTTCGAGGTTTCTCTACCCAAGATCCAAGGTTTTGCTTGGTTTTGATTTATATTGGTTCTTTATAACATAGTAAATATGCTACATGGTTTTGAGAAAGGAAAAATGTTCAAGTGAGATGAATGATTATTATTTGCTTAGCTTACATATTGTTGAAAAACTACATGTTTGGATGAGGTCGAAAATACTAATGTCATGTCATGTAATTATACTGTAATGTATTGGATCCATAGGTATACAAGTCAGTCTCATTGGTTATGGAAAATGATGGTTATTCCTGATTTGTAACTAGAGACATCAGGTCATCGGGGGCATTCTGGTGAGAACTTGTATAGAGTCAAACATCGGCCACCAAGTATTATGGTGTACTTTTCGAGTGAATGAACATAAACTAGGATCATCAGGGGTCTCGGGCCATATGTTATGCAGGGTTGAAACGGATGACCATTGATTTGTAGCAAGGCTCATGAACATAGATATGTGATTTACTTTTGTGTTGCGTCACTATCAATGAAAACCGGGTCTCCCTCGTCATCGAAAGATGTGTTTGGCGTTTATGGTTTATGAGAACCAGTTACTTTAATGATTTTGATTCTTGAAAAGTTTATGCTTTCGAAATTGTGAGATATCTTATATGCTTATATGGGATGTGGAGGACATCATGTTTATTTGTGGTCTTTTTGAAATACTTGTTATATATACAAATTTTGTATATGGATTTTGTGAAGAAAAAAAAATTGTTAGCTACTTTTATACTGTAGTTTTTGTATATTTGGGACCAAATATGTAAATTTGTATTTCTTGATATATGAAATACTTGGTTATATGCAAATATGATTCTGGGGTGTTACAAGTTAGATTGTCCATTGTTAGCTACTTTTATAATGTAGTTTTTGTACATTTGGGACCGAATATATAAATTTGTATTTCTTGATATAAGAAATACTTTGTTATATGCAAATGTGATTCTGGGATGTTACAAGTTAGGTGAATTAACTTTTAACTTATTTTCCATTTTGAAGTATAAATAGACAGGCCTTATCTCGCTTTTATGTATTATTCTTGAGATCAAATCAAAGGATATTTAAACAGAGAGTGTGTGTTTGTTGGATCAATCCAAATGATTAATTACACCTCTAACATATGCCTTAATTGTGTTTGTCTTTTTTGGCCTTGCAGAACCCAACTACTTCATAAGGGACACCTTGGTCTTTTCATAATTTAATCGAAGTGGATGAGAGTAATAACCACAATGTTAAAAATATTATTCCATCCAATAAGTTACTACCATTACAACAAAATTGGGTTTATAGGACACTCTTAAATTCTAAGTGTCCTAATAGACCTCTTTATAGGACCCAGAAAATAAAGTGTTCTATCTAAAGATGTTGTAATAAGTTTATATGACGTTTTTTGATGTTGTAATAAGGTTTTTTAGGACACTTTTAATATAAAGTGTCCCATTCTCAACTTCATAGGACACTATTTGAAATTTTTGAAAAATTGTCCTATAAAAAATGAGTTTATATGACACTTTTGAGAAAGTGTCCTATAAAGTTGCTAATGCGATATTTTGTATTAAAAATGTCCTAAAAAACTTGTTAAGACGCCCAAAAGCGTCATATAAACTTATTACAACACCTTTAGATATGACACTTTATATTTTGGTCATATAGATTAAGTCTTATAAAGTTGGAGGTGTCCTGTAAACTCAATTTTGTTGTAGCTGGAAATAGAGGGGGTATTTGAGGCGTTGGAAGGGACATATAGTAGTGAGTTACAATCTGTTGTGAAAAATCCGAAGTAGAATTAAAGTGCCTTTCTTATCTCTAGTATATATGGAAGAACAATCAGTGTATGGTACTTGAGTTTCCAAACCTAACGAAACTGTTTATCAAAGATTATAATGGTTTAGAACATGTATTCAGCAGTTCCATGGTTGGTAGTCTATTGCAACTCCAAGACCTACAAACACTACAACAAAATTGGGTTTATAAGACACCCCCAATCTCTAAGTGTCCTAATAGACCGCTTTATAGGACTAAAAATATAAAACGTCTTATCTAAAGATGTTGTAATAAGTTTATATGACGCTTTTGGGTGTCTTAACAAGTTTTTTAGGACATTTTCAATACAAAGTGTCGCATTAGCAACTTTATAGGACACTTTTGAGAAAGTGTCCTATAAACTCAATTTTTTATAGGATATTTGTTTTTATAGGACAATTTTTCAAATAATTTCCTATAAAGTTGTTAATGGAACGCTTTATATTAAAAGTGTTCTAGAAAACTTATTAGGACGTCAAAAAACGTCACATAAACTTATTACAACACCGGACGTTTTATTTTTATTTTTTTGGTCCTATAAACTAAGTCTTATAAAGAGGTCTATTACGACGCTTAGAAATTGGGAGTGTCCTATAAACCCCATTTTGTGGTAGTGGGAGTTTTACGATGTTGTAGTTTTGCCAACACGATTGAACACCTATGTGTGCACATATCTTAGGAGCGGGAAGACGGTTGGACAGCTAGGATGGAATTGAAAGCATTTATCAGATTTTGAAGGAAAAGGAGCCCTCGACCCGTGAACTCTCACCAATTGTGTTTAACATGAGAAGTTTAAGTTTGTAGGAATAGATGGAAGTTGTTTTTATTATTTATATGATTTCAGTTATTTGTCTCCAACCTCCGATTGCAGATCATCGTAAATGCTTGATTCCTAACAAAAAATTGGTGCATCTTCTTTTCTGTTTTTACTTCAAGTTGTTTTGGAAATTTATGCTTACAATTTGTTAAATCATTCATTCAATTCCTAGGTTTTTAGAAAATAATAAAAACAAAAATACCCCAACTTAACATATAGTTTTGACGAAATTGGTCAGAGAAACTAGAACGGCAACAAATTACAAACGAAAATCGTAATTTCGAAAACATGGGATAAAAGTAGCAATTTCCAACCACAGGGAGGTACTTTACTCTTCATACATGTAACACTGTAATTTTTGTAATTTATGAATTCGGGTTTTGGCCAAGTATTTGCATCATAAAAATGTTGGTTTATGACTTTATGCCTTGTTAGTTACAACAACATAGAGGAGCGAAATTTGATTTTCCTAACTAAAAGCATGTTCCATGTGACTTGACCCGCCACCTGAGGTCCTAGCCAAAGTCGCATATGTCTCTATTGTTGGTTCCAAGACGAACAATGTGTCATGTGGCTAGGCCGCAAGGTTGGGGTCACATGGACGCGTGTGAGACAGGGGCCATGAAAGACCCGAGCGACCTAGCCTACGAACTAAAGTCCCGATTAGGGTTTCATAACCACCTAGATACAGCTTTTAAATCCCCTTTTCTAGGGGTTTTGGGCACTTACTCCAACTACTATCCCTTTCCCTTCTTTAGTGCGATTTTCAGAGGACTTTAAGTGCATTGACGTCTTAGATTTAGAGTGCTAATTGAAGCTTCGAGGTTTCTCTACCCAAGATCTAAGGTTTTGCTTGGTTTCTAGGTTTAAGCTCAACCTAGCATTATGAGTTCATCTACTCTTTTTAAAGCTATTATACGTGTTAAAAAGGGGTTTACCTAAGTCTATGGACTATTTTGAAGTATAAATTTTGAAGTATAAATTTTGAAGCTTTGGGTTATATTGGATTTGTGGTATAAATTGTTGACCTTGTTCTTTTTTGTTGAACATGAAATACCCGATGCTTGAGGAAATGTTCGAGTGAGATGAATGATTATCGTTTGCTTAGCTTACATATTGTTGAAAAACTACATGTTTAAATGTGGTCGAAAATCCTAATGTCATGTCATGTAATTATACTGTAATGTATTGGATCCATAGCTATACAAGTCAGTCTCATTGATTATGGAAAATGATGGTTATTCCTGATTTGTAACTAGAAAAGAGACATCAGGTCATCAGGGGTGTTGTGGTGAGAACTCGTATAGAGTCAAACACCGGCCACTAAGTATTATGGTGTACTTTTCTAGTGAACGAACATAAACTAGGATCATCGGGGGTCTCGGGCCATATACTATGCAGGGTTGAAATGGATGACCATTAATCGTAGAGGGGCTCAGAACATAGATATGTGATTTACTTTTGTGTTGTGTCACTATCAATGACAATCGGTTCTCCCTCGTCATCGGAAGATGTGTTTGGCGTTGAGAACCAGTTACTTTAATGATTTTGATTCTTGAAAAGTTTATACTTTCGAGTTTATTGTTTTATAAACCTTTTGAATTCACTAGGCTTTAAGCTTGATCCTTTTTCTTATCGACATGTTGATAACTCTCAATTTTGAGAGCTATTTATCGTTTAATACTCCTATTTTTGTGTCATTTTTATACTCATTTTACTTATCTTATTCTTTTGCTCTAAGATGTTCATAAGAGGTGATGAAATACCAAGAATTTAATTTTATTCTAAAAATCATCACTGTTGGATAGTGCGTATTGTCTGTCCAATGTTAATAAACTCGAGGCAGATTCGGATAAGATCAAACATTCCATTTACTGGTCACTTGAAGCATCCAAAACTACAGTCCGAAGATTTCACAAGATTTGAATAAAAGAACCCATTTGTCTTAAAATTTAATTGAAGCCTCTTTCCATTGGGTAAAAGGGATGTTCATCTCCCTTTTTCCCCTATAAATAATTCGAACATTTACATTCAGCTTGCAGATATGGAGCAGTAGCTAGAATTTAATTTTCAAAATTTATTTTTTGTCTTGTATTCACTACTAGAAAACTGGGCATTTCCGGCGCCTTTTCCGGCGGACAAATTCCGCCGGTGATTTTCCGGTCTATTTCCGGCGGAAGTTAAAAAAGTCAGCTTTTATTGACTTCCGCCGAAAAAATTAAACTGATTATATTATCGGCGGATTTCTTAATTAAGGGTTAATTAATCTTTTTAAATTAATTAATCTTTGAAAAAAATTAAAAAAAGATTTTTCTAAAAACATTTCCGGCGGATTTCCGGCGGATTTATTTTTTTAAATTTTCCGCCGGAAATCCGCCGATAATTTTTTAGAAAAATAATTTTTAAAAATTAAATAAAAACCTTTTAACCTTTTCCGGCGGAAAATTAAAAAAAAAAATCCGCCGGAAATATGTTTAGAAAAAAAAATTTAAAAATAAAAAATAAATCTTTTAATGATTTCCGGCGGATTTCCGGCGGAAAAATAATAATTTTAAAAAAAAAAAAATCCGCCGGAAATATGTTTAGAAATTTTATTTTTAAGAAATTAAAAAAACTTCTAACTTTTTCCGGCGGATTTCCGGCGGAGAAATAAAAAAAATTTAAAAATAAAGAAAAATCATTTTTAAAAATTAAAAAACATTAATGGATCGTATTGGCCTTTAATGGACCGTATTGGGCCTTAATGAACCGTATTGGGCTTTAACGGATCGTATTGGACATTAACGGACCGTATTGGGCCTTAATGAACCGTATTGGGCTTTAACGGACCGTATTGGACATTAATTGACCGTATTGGATTTTAATGGATCGTATTGGACATTAATGGACCGTATTGGGTCTTAATGAACCGTATTGGGCTTTAACGGATCATATTGGACATTAACGGATCGTATTGGGCCTTAATGAACCGTATTGGGCTTTAACGGACCGTATTGGACATTAATTGACCGTATTGGACTTTAATGGATCGTATTGGACATTAATGAACCGTATTTGCTTTAATGGATCGTATTGGACATTAATGGATCGGATTGGGCCTTAATGAACCGGGTTGGGCTTTAACGGACCGTATTTGCTTTAATGGACTGTATTGCGCCTTAATGGATCGTATTGGACATTAATGGACCGTATTGGGCTTTAATGGATCGTATTGGACATTAACGAACCGTATTGGGCCTTAATGAACCGTATTGGGCTTTAACGGACCGTATTGGACATTAATTGCCCGTATTGGACTTTAATGGATCGTATTAGACAATAATGGTTTCAATCCCAATAACTCCAACTCAAATTCATACTCATTATGGTCTGTTTTTCTTACAAACTACAATCTACCACCTTGCATGTGCATCAAAGACTGGAACGTCCACCTGGCTTTGCTGATTCCTGGCAAGAAGAGCCCTGGGCAGAACTTGGATGTGTTTCTTCGGCCCTTGATCGACGAGTTGAAGAAGTTATTCTTTGACGGTGTCGTTACCTACAACGCTCATCGATGAACGAATTTCACAATGAGGGTCGTATTGTTGTGGATGGTTAGTGACTTCCCTGCTTATGTCATGTTGTCTGGTTGGAGCACGCATGGCAAGTTAGCTTGCCCATATTGCATGGGTAATGCATGTGCGTTCCAGTTGCGAAGCGGAGGGAAGTCGTGTTGGTTTGACTGTCACCGTAAGTTTCTGCCAATTAGACACTCGTTCAGGCGTGATAGGAACCAATTTCGTGTTGGACATGTCGAAAAAGCTGGTCCACCCCTCTTCTAACTGGGGAACAAATATGGACACAAGTTTGTAGCCTTCCTACTGTCTATGATGGAATCCCACACGGTTCAAGGCAATATAGGAAGCCTGTGGGTTTTGGGGTAACCCACAATTGGGTAAAGAAGAGCATTTTCTGGGAGTTGCCATATTGGCACACTTTGTTGATCTGACACAACCTTGATGTAATGCACATTGAAAAGAATGTGTTTGACAATATCTTTCACACCATCATGGACACCCCAAAATCGAAGGACAATGTAAAAGCAAGGAAAGACATTGAAGAATATTGCAATCGACCGGAGTTGCATGTGAGGGAGGAATGAAATAAAATATTTAAACCAAAAGCTTCATACTCATTGAACAAACAGCAAGTAGGAAAGGTGTGCCAATGGTTGAAGAAGCTGAAATTCCCAGACGGATATGCTTCTAACATAGGTGCATTAGTAAACGTCGAAGATGGTAGTTTTTATGGCTTCAAAAGTCATGATTGTCATGTGTTCATGCAAAGACTGCTACCTCTTTCTATAAAAAGGATGGTACCGGCTCTAATATGGGATGCTATCACTGAGTTGTGCACATTCTTTCGTGCAATATGCTCAAAGGTGTTACACATTGACGACTTGTTTCAATTGCAGACAAGTATAGTGGAAACTATCTGCAAGTTGGAAAGAGTCTTCCCACCGGGATTCTTTGATTCCATGGAACACCTTGTGGTCCATTTGGCACGTGAGGCAAGAGTTGGAGGCCCGGTTCAATATCGATGGATGTATCTCTATGAAAGACGTCTAGGGTCGTTGAAAAGGATAGTGAGAAACAAATCAAGGGTAGAAGGGTCAATTGTAGAAGCATATTTGGTTAATGAACTATCTACCTATTGCTCGTTGTATTTTGGAACAACGGTAGAGACACGTCTGAACCGTGAGCCTTGAAATTTTTGCCCCCGATTGTTCATCTTAAGACCGACGGTTAAGTATATTTAGAACTCCGTGTCGAGGATTATTTAATAAAGGCGGAACGCATGTTAATCTTTCGGATGAAGATATGCACAAAGCTCACACCTACATTTTACTGAATTGTGAAGAAGTTTTTCCGTTCATAGATATCTTCAATACGGAGGTCCTAAATAAAGAGTCATATATTGATGATGCGGGTCTTGACAAACGTAGGGGCGATCACTTTGTTTGATGGTTTCATGCCTACGTAAGTGTATACATATTAACTTTAATTCATCATTATTTATATGTACTTAATAAAATATTACAAATGACATGATTGTAGGTTATGTCTCGGTCAGACCCTGCTTCAGATCTTGTTAGGATTTTGGCATACAAACCGTTACGTACGGTTTGGACACACCCGGGGTTATTCGTAAATGGTTACAAGTTCCACAAGCTAACTCATTGTAGAAATCGCACCACACATAATAGTGGAGTATGCATGAGAGGGTCTTGTTACTCAGATTCTGAGGCCGACTACTATGTCTTGTTGGATGAAGTCCTCGATATAGTATATCATGGGTTTGAGTTCGGTCGCTATGTTATCCCACTATTCAGATGCACATGGTTTGACACAGTTAACGGCGTCCGAGTTGACCCAAAACATAATCTCGTGGACGTCAAACATAGATTAAGACTTCGTTCAGACGACTCGTTCATCCTAGCATCACAAGCTGAACAAGTCTATTATGTACCATATCCATCGAATTTATTAAAAGATTAGTGGTATGTGGTGAAGACAAAGCCAAGAGGGGTTTATGACTTAGCATCGAGTACCCCTGAAGTCCGGTCGGATGATGAAAATATAGACGATGAACAGTTTTTCCAGGAAAATGAACGAATAACCCAACATGAGGGAAACGAAGATGTTCAAGAACCAATCCAACTTGTCACAGGGGAAGACGACATCGAAGTTGCCAACGATCGTCGCGACAACTGGCATGTTGATGAGAGTAGTGAYGAAGAAGAGGAGTTCCAATACTCGGATAGTGACTCTGAGGAYGAAGAACTTGACTTGTCTGATCACTCATCAGATGATTAGGCTTCATTTGTAAATTTTAGTCTTAGTAAACTTTGTGTAGTTGTTTTAAAATTTTATTATTTCCATTTTTAAATCTTAATTAGTAAACCATTGTTAGACATTTTCAATTGTGTGGAATATTTACTGTATACTTGAATTATTGTTGTATGTTTTCTAACGTTGCTTTGTAGAAAATCGATAATGCCGCGTACTCGGATTACCGGTCGAACTAGTGGTAGTACACCTACCCACGGTACGGGTAGAGGCTCTAGTACCGCTTCGGCACACCCGGATGAGATTGAGTCTGGTCGTGGTAGTGCTGCTCTGGAGCCGCTTCCATAACAGCGGACGGTTATTGGCATCTGTGGCAAAGAGTAAATACATTTACATCTTTTAATTGATAAAAATATATTATTTGTATTGATGCTAATTCAATTCGTCATTATATAGTTTCAATGACACCAAAGTGATCCGGCGAATCATCAAGATCAACCGGGAGCTGCTTGACGGCCCATGGACCTGTTGGGAAAAAATCCCAAAGGACGTCAGACACCGAATGTGGGAGCGGTTTCAGGTTTGTGTTATATATTCAACTTATTATAATTTATGTATTGAACCTAATAATCGCCTAAACTTTTACGTACAGGGCTATTATACTTGAGATCCGGCTTTGGACGACCAGATCTTGGAGATATGGGAGAGAAAGTCGGCCAAGCCGTATAATGATAACATGAGTGCCGCGAGGAAGAAAGCTGGGGAAAAAGCAAGGATGAATGGGTATCCTCAGTACGATTAAACGGACCCCAACCGAGATATGAGTGTGTTGAAGAATTCCCCCCCCCCCAGCTGGATATCTTCAAATGTGTGGGTCCAGATGGTCGATCGTTGGAACAGTGATAATTGGAAGGTTGTTTCCGGTGTGGGCGTGAGAATCGTGATAGCCAAGTTACGCTACACACTGGTGGATCGATGCCATTTTCGGAGCATGGTGCTCGTCTGGTAGAACCTAAAACCAATTAATTTAGTAGTTTGAGTTTTAATATGTTATAATTAACACATGTTTGTATTATTTGACCTTTGTAGACACGAGAAAAAGATGGCGTGCCCCCGACCGTTGTGGAATTATTCGATTACACACACAAGAAGAGGTCGAGTGGAGATGTCGCATCTACAAATTCGGGGGGGTACGTGACCACAAAGTGTAGCCAAGTCATGGTAAGTATATCTATCTATTATAATTGGGTTGCCATTTGCTGGGCAAATATTATAATTTGTTAAGTTAGAAATTACGTGTGTATATATATATATATATATATATCATTATTTAGTTTGGGTTGCCATTTGTTGGACAAACATTATGGTTGTTTAAGTTAGATTTTAAGTATATGTCATTATTTAGTTTGGGTTGTCATTTGTTGGGCAAACGTTAGGATTGTTTAAGTTAGAAATTACATATATGTCATTATTTAGTTTGAGTTGCCATTTATTGGGCAGACATTATGATTATTTTGGAAACGTCCCATTTACAGCCATTATGCTGTCAAAATTGACTTGCAATCTTAATATATGATGAGTATTCAACTGGTCTCAGCCAAAGATACGGTGATGATCCCTCCACATATCCCTTAGTTGATAAGGAGTTGTGGGAGCAAGCGGTTGGGGGAAGCAAGAAATGTCGTTTATTTGGGTTTGGGTACAACCAAGATCCCAATTGTGTCTTGATCGGGAACTACACGGAAGATGGTTCATCGTCTTCAGATAAGCACGTATGTGTCTCTTTTCCTTTGATGATGTTTATCGACTTAGTTTATAATTCATATTAGTGAAAAGTACAATAAAAACCAATGAACTTTCTTGTTTGGAATGATTAAGTCCTTGAACTTTTTTTTGGAACAAATAAGTCCTTGAACTTTYYAAAACATSTTAAATAAGTCATTGGACAATTTTTTGGCACAAATAAGTCCTTGGATATTCTAAAATATGTTAAATAAGTCCTTAAACATTCCAAAAAATGTTAAATAAGTCCTTGGATAATTTTTGGAACAAATAAGTCCTTGAACAATCCAAAACATGTTAAATAACTTCTTGAACTTTTATAAAACATGTTGGATACATTCTTATGACTTGTATAACTAGTTATGACTAGTTATAAAACATGTTGGATACATTCTTATGACTTGTACAACTAGTTAAAATGGTAATTATTTTTTTGTAAATGTAAGTATTTTTTTGTTATATTTGTTTAATTTTATAGATCTAAATACTTTTTGGTTCAAAAAATATTTATGGGCTTAATCGTTCAAAATATGAATGTTCATTGAGTTTTTTTCGGGATCTTTTTCACTATTTTTCCACTTTATTTTTTTTCAAAAAGTTATTTAACATGTTTTGGATTGTTCAAGGACTTATTTGTTCCAAAAATTGTGCAAGGACTTATTTAACATTTTTTGGAATGTCCAAGGACTTATTTGTTCCAAAAATTGTCCAAGAACTTATTTAACATATTTTGGAATGTTCAAGGACTTATTTAACATGTTTTGGAAAGTCTAAGGACTTATTTGTTCCAAAAAAAAGTTCAAGGACTTAATCATTCCAAACATGAAAGTTCATTGGTTTTTATTGTATTTTTCCCTTCATATTAAATATTATAACGTTTTATTTATTTTATAGGAAATTTAAACCTTAAAGACCCAACTTAGAGACTTACAGGAACAAAGTCAGCGCCAACGGATGGCGGAGGAGGAGCGACAGCGGGTGGAGGCGGAGCGACGACGACAGAGGGAGGAGCAACAGGATAAATAACTTCAAGATATGGCTACTTTGATTAAACAGCTCAGTCAATCTCAACATTTCCTCCGCCACCACCATATTGAATATTGTCTTTTGGTTTGAAACAATTTAGTTTTGTTAATAAGAATTTAGTTTTTGTTTGGTTGGAATAATTGTAGTTTCACTTTAATGTATAATATTTAATTATATTTCGCCTTTTTAGTTTCATTTTTAATATTGTACAGATTTACAGTTTTTAAATAATAATTCTAAAATAAATTAAAAAAATATTTATATATATTTTTCGGCAGATTTCCGGCGGAGTTGTCCGTCGGTAATGTTTCTAATATAAAAATATTGTTTTAAAACTAAATTTAGAATTAATAAATGTATATTTTTTTCGGCGGATTTCTGGCGGAAATGTCCGCCGGTATTTTTTTAAAATTAAATATATATTCTTTTGGAAAAGATTATAATTTTTCCGGCGAGATACTTTCCGGCGGATTTCCGGCCGAATATTCCGCCGGTAAATTAAATTATTTTTTTTAAATACTTAACCATTTTGTTAATTTAATCAAAATTTTATTAAAAAAACCGGTGAGGAATTTCCGGCGGCTGGATTCCGCCGGAAAATGGTAAAATCCGCCGCTTTTTCCGTCGAAAAAACAATCACCGGCGCCACTTTTTTCGGTGGATTTCCGGCGGATATTGCCGCCGGAAAAAGTATCCTTTTTGGTAGTGATTTAATTTCAAGAATAAAGTTTCGGCCCAATGTCTGCCCTATGTGGTAATAGTTTTAGTTGGATTTCAATACAAGTATTTCTTATGTATTTCTCTACCTCTCCTATGTTCTTTAATTTTGTTATGAGCTAATCACCCATTTGGTGTGGGTGTGAGTCAAATTTAAGACTAGTTGGTAACACTTTAAGTGTTGCCACTATTACTAATTCTTATGTTTGGTCATTTGAGTCATGAATTTAACTCATGCAGATAAGTCGATCACTTTTAACTCATGCAGATAAGTCGATCACTTTGAAGTGTTAATATTAAATATTTAATCCAGAAATGAACGAATTCGAAATAAGGTTTAAGTGATACACAAATATTTGAGAAAGTCTTTGACAATCACGTAGAGATACATATTTTTTAGGTTTTTTACTAAGGTTCAAATATTGGTCAAGATTTGCACTACAAAGAGATTTGATTATGAATCTTCAGACTCATGGAACTTGATACTTTAAAATCACTTAGCTAGATCGGTAAACTTAGAATCTGCTATAGGGAACACTTTGTGTAGACTTTGTGGGCACTATCTATAAAACTTCACTTTCAAAATATTGGAATTTTTATAGATATTCCATAAGTTTCTGACTGTTTTGGTACTACAATTCTCTTAAGGAAAGCTTATACTTATACCCATCTTTTGATCAAAAGTTTATTTCGTTTTTTAAGCATTTTTACCAATAAAAACTTGATTTTCTCTTACCACCTAAACTTGCACAAGAAGTTCATGAAACTTTCGAATTTCCATAGTCAATTCCTATGGAAACGAACTTGGTATATTACCACTTTATTACTTGTAGCATCAAAGTGTGCGGTGTATATTTGCATCGCCACTATGGGAACATTATGGCCACTTTTGGTGAACGATTTTCTGCTATCACATGTATACCAGGTTCTTTCAGTGGTGAGGCTAAGGACACTTGCATGGAGCGGTGGGTGTGTTAGAGTCACTATTCAGGTTGGCAGTTTTGGAGTGCCTTTGCGAGCTTGGTAACGAGAGACTTTTGGTAGCAATAGTAACATCTGAATATAATCTCATTCTAGATTGAGTTGTATTACGAGATTGTCGGCTTTTAAACCCATTATTTACGTTTGTAATTAACTAATATTTGTTACCTTTGAGGGTAAAACTCGTATTTTCATATTATATATCAAGCTTTTGCAGTTTAAATTTTCTCTAATTTATGGATGTTACAATGCATTTTGTTTCTTTATGGTTGTTTCATGTTGTATGACTGGGTTCACATCGTTATGGTTCGTCACGTTCTCCTCTTCATTGGTAACGTTTTTTGAACACCTCATATGTTGCCGAAGGCTCGATTTGGCTCCTTCAAGTTTACACCACATTTTTGGATCCCCATTTACTATTCTAGTAAAGTTAAATTCTTTCATGGTATCAATAAACCGTATAAGGGGAACTTCGCACCATGGTCGCTATCAAAAACGTGTTTTACTACAAGATCCCGAAAACAAGAAAGAAAACCAGAGATGCAGCCCCAAACAAGAAATACACCATACCAACAAGAAAAGCTTAACGACATGGTTAAAACTCACACTCGCCATCAAGAAATCACCAAAGCAAAGAGGAAACCAGTAATCGCTAGTGATTAAACTCAAATGTAGCACACCTAACATAGAAACAAATGTTAAGCGAAAGTCACGAACTTACCTAAGAGGGTTGAAACAAATGAACAACCAAGATTCACATAATAGAACAAACGACTCAAGACCTACGATTCACAATCGCAAACAACCCTAATGAGAAAGGACCCCATGAAATCAAAAGAAAAATCTTTCACAAACCAATTCATTGTTGAATGGTGTAAGCATATATATATATACATACACACACACACATCACCATGAACATGGTTGTAACACATGTGTTAATATGTCTCTCACAACTTCTATGATCTCCTCCTCTTTGATTCCCATCTCATGTTTCACTGCAACACAATTAAAATCTATAAACACATCTAACATCTCATACATGATTTCATCATTTAGGGGTTAACAAGGGTCGCTAGTAAATTAAATATCGAAACCGTTATTTAAATATATGCATTTTAGGTTTAATTAATATCAAGAGCAAACTACGATTTTCGTCCGTGTGATTTGTTAAAAACTGTAACTTTTGTTCTTGTGCTTTCCAAATTACGGATGTCCGAATTCTATCCGCAAAATAAGAAAAGGATTGTTTTTTCATTTAAAAAACAGTTAAGATCAGGATTGGCTTACAATTCTCCTATGACACCACAATGAACCCCCTATGGTCACTTGGCCTATCACACCACACCACAATGAACCACCTATGGTCACTTGGCCTATCACACTACGCCACAATGAAC
>NC_037542.1:3745876-3748093 GCF_001531365.2 Cynara cardunculus var. scolymus | reverse complement strand
TTGGCCTATCACACCACACCACAATGAACCACCTATGGTCACTTGGCCTATCACACTACGCCACAATGAACCCCCTATGGTCACTTGGCCTATCAAACTACACCACAGTGAACCCCCTACGGTCACTTGGCCTATCACACTACACCACAATGAACCCCCTATGATCCCTTGGCTCATCACACCACCACCACTTCCATCAACAAACCAACATCCTTTGCTGTTGCCAATAAATAGCTGGAATGGAGTCAAGCCAAGTACTCGACTCTTCCATTCCCACACAAAGCATGTCAGGATGTTGACTTCCACTTTGTCTATGAAAATATAGCTCCAAGTCAACTTCATATCCACCAATTATCAAATTGCTGACATCTTCATCACCAAACAATTGCCAACTTCTTGTTTACAAGTCGTTCCACCTCCTTAGCTTCTAGTAGCCTATTAGGCCCTAGGGTTGGGTTCCGATGAAAAAGAGAGTTAAGATGAGAAGCGTAAGAAGAGATCTCTACCCTTGAATACATACACATTAGGATGAGATGCACCGGATCAATCCTCATATCCAGCGCGATCGATTCATGAGTGGGTTTGAGATTAAAGGTGATTCAGAGTTCACATCCGTTCTTACGCTTATCACCTTAACTCTCTTTTTCGCACGATCCTTCGTCTTAGGCCCTATACTTTACTTACATTATTATATTGTGTAGTGTACCTTTTTGTAAATACCTTCCCTATAAATAGGTCCTTATACTCTCATTATTTGTTCAATCAAATATAATATTCACTTGTAAGAACAATTCAATGGATCAACCATTTTTTATTGGTTCTTTAAAGTTAAGAAAGTGTTGACAAATTGATTAAATGAAATAATGATGATTAGTGTTATAAGTATAAAATATGTTTTTTTATTGGATAATGAGTTACAACAATTGTCTAATAGATACAAGTGGATTACAGAAACAAAAGGGGTGGTGGCGCAGTTGGCTAGCGCGTAGGTCTCATAGCATAGCGAGTGATCCTGAGGTCGAGAGTTCGAGCCTCTCTCACCCCATCATTGTTTTTGTTTTTTTATTATTAAAAAAAAACTAAATATTATTCTTTTAATATATTATATTTAAATTTTTATTGCATATTTTGTACTTGATCATCTTGGAATGGTTTTTAGATATTTACTGTTGAAATAGTTTTACTTAAGAAAAATCATGAAGAACTATGATTGTTTTCTTGATTCAGCAGTTAATCAAAGCCTCTTATGCTCTCATAGACGTATCAATTCCAGTTGCTCCTGTGTTAAAAAGGGTTTTACATAGATTTAATAGAGTTGTTTGCTAAATACTTACCGGGTAATTTTCCCCATCGAATAAACATGGCAAGGGCCAAGAATCTACCCGGTAAGAGCGACGATAAGGATGGAGAGTCTTACCCGGTAAGTGAGGGTGACGACTCCTACCCGGATAAGCGCTTACCAGGTAAATTGTTGCATAAGATACGTTTTGATGTACTACAATCTTACCCAATAAAATAAAAAATAGTGTTGACTCCTAATGTTAAGCACTTACCGGGCAAGCATTAGTTTTACTGAATCATACTTGTTGACAAGAGTAATAATAAGCTGATCATATTCTCTTTTGAGTCATTTGGCAATATTTGTATTTGTTTTGTTGAAACAAGACTTTCTAGTTGTAACTAAAGATGCACAAAGCCCAAAACGTCAAAACATGTTGATTGATTCAACAAATACCGCGAGTAATTTTTTCTAAGACCTCTTGCTTCTAAGGAATACCGGGGAATTTAGGAATCCGATAATTAGATTAGGTAAAGTTTTAATTTTCATCTTGATTGATCTAAAAAGCTCTTAGTATAAGACTGCATTCAAAACCCCTAAAAACAATGGGCTAAGACTCACTACGCCCAAAACACGAGTGAAATAAAGGTCAAAAGACGAAGCAACTTGTAAAACAAAAAAGACACGAGAGCAAGCTATATGTAAGAGTGTGTGCAATCAAGCAATGGGTACATTTAAAGAACTAGACAACATAGACCTAAGAAAGATATGTCAACCCATTCAAGGAAACACCAAGTGGCAATACCGACAACTATTAATATGGGAAGAAAAACTAATACTAGTTTATAATAGGCACGCCACCGCGCTACCCCTCCTCTGACTCACCTTCTAACTCCTCCAAACTCCCCTCCTCGAATCCACAGGTCCCCCCCCCCCCC
>NC_037542.1:3739960-3745601 GCF_001531365.2 Cynara cardunculus var. scolymus | reverse complement strand
CCCCCCCCCTCCCAACACAAAAAAAGGTCCGTTACCCTTGTCAAGCATGTAGATTGGCATGGTCTACATTGAGATCTATAACACGCAAAACGTGACCTGATGATTATTGTGAAGAGTGGAGACAACCCATAGGATTTATAGAAGAGGAATTTACGAGGATGAACAACAATTCTTAAATAAAAAGGGACTTTTTTTGTTGCCATAAATGAGTTTTTTGGATGCAAAAATGGAGGGTATATAAGTATTGAAGCTTTTGCTAACTAGCAGCCTATATAAATATGTATAAGCATGGTTAAACAACTAAATGCAAAGGACATAGAGGGATCTTACCCCAAGGAAGAATAGGAAACTCCCATGTTTGTTTAGGAACTGTAACAACATACGAGGCAACCTGCAGGAACACAGAGCATTTTCAAAGATGAATGATAAAGCAACATATAGATATAACGGTTTGGTTCCGGTAAGAACTCAATTTTGTTGGGAACTATAGAAACCATTTTGTTACCAGAGGTTCACACAAGTTAATATCCTCACAAACGGTTGACATCTGTTAAAATTTTATGTTCAAGGAATACGTGAGGATGTTAACTTATCTGAACCTCTGGTATCAAAAGTGTTTCCTTAAGGAAAAAGAAGATCCTACATGATCCCAATTCTATATAGCAAGTTTGTTTATATTATGCAATAGTCAGAAACATGCCAGGATTGATGCTGCTAAAGAACGCGGAGAACTATAAAGATCTGATGTTTCCTCCTTTTCATACAGAAGATCCATAATGTCCATGCATACTTCAAAATTCAAATGGTACCCGACTATTGCAACTTCCCTAATCTCACATAAGGACGAAATAAGTGTGATCAAATGAGAAACTAACTAATTAACATAAGCAAACGATTGTAAACATGAAATGGATATATTGATGCTCACTTTAACTGAATAACCAAGTCTTCAAGGAACCTGTAGGCAATATTTGATGTACCAATCTCAAAATCCAATACCTTCATGGTGGCAAATAATGGTGTCATCAAAAAGTCTACCAAATGAGTTGTATTCCTGTTTGATATGTACCTGCATGAAGATCACCTCCTGCACAGTTTCTCATCAATCACTATGAGAATAACAAAATAGAGATTGTCTCCTTGAGACCAAACCAGACCTAACTAAGCCAAACCACCACAGTATATCCTGCTCAAGACCACGGTCTAGGGGTCCAATGTACGCAGACCTGACCTCTACCCTAAAGGATAGAGTGGTTGTTTCATGAAGACCCTGTTAAGCCTCCAATACAGATTACATATTCTAGAAGAAAGAGGGATTAAGGATAATTCTGTCTTTATACTTTGAATCTTTGATTAGTGGGTGGCAGGTTGTTGGGGATTGTTGTGTTTAGTTGAGAAGTTAGTGGAGGAGCGTATATGGGTGGTAGGAGGGGTATAAATGAGAGGTCGGTGTTCATAGGGGATTATGATTTCTCCGTAGAAACAATTCCAGGAGAGAATCAACCTCTCGAAAGTTGATAGCCATTCAATGCAATCATACGATTTCCTTACCAATTTCTTTGCAAATTCGAGTTAATCTCATCAGACCTCCGCCTTGTGCAACAGTGTTAGCAAAACGGAGGGAGAAGGAAGGAAGAACGATAGGAAAAAGAAAAGCAGCAAAGGAGAAGGGCATAATGAAGCATATATATATAGATTGTCTTTTTGAGAACAAAGTCAGAAAATAACTTGCTTACTGCATCTGCAAAATCTCTAGTTGTATAATGCTGCTCCTGGATTATCTTGTCAGCCACGGTTTTCAACTTTTTGACAGATAAGGGATGAGAATCATGTATCTACCAGGGGTTGAATTCATAAGGTGTTAGAAAAATGCCATTAATAGTCAAAAACTGTACTTTCAAGGTCTAGCTTACATACTTTGCTTGAGATCCATATTGAAATAAGAGCAAACAGCTGGAGATTGCTTTCTCTTACTGGTTGTAACAGCCAGTGTCCTAGACTGTCCTGTTTAAATCTTTGCCAAAACAATTATACAACCTATCAATTCATATAAAAAATTCCAAGGTGCTATCACTAAAGCATAGAAGCGTTCCCTTTCCATGTTTAATCTAATTATCTTCTAAAATCAATATGAAGCATTGTATAACTTCAGAAACAAAACAAGGAATACTTCTATGTCTACTACAGACACTTTCAGGAATAATGACATTCCTGTCTGCAGATAACAGCTAATGTCAATGACTGACTGTAAATAATTGTGCCAGGAGGTGGTATTAGTGTTCCTAATAAAATGTCAAATTGTAAATGACTATCAAAGATGATGCTCTTAACCATGAGTGCCTCACAAAAGGTACTATTAACCTGAAATGAAAAGTGTTGCATCTTTTGGGGACAGAAAGAGTACTCAACATGTGTACGCCTCTTGAAACTGCAACAGACCTAGGAGTGCTTTGGACTACCACGAAACTATGAAAAAGCTTCCCTGAGTACAAGTTTAATTAGAGTACTAATTTGTAAAGAAGACAAGTAAGCAAGGGGTTATGTAGAAGAATAACCTTCTGACATAATTTTTTAAAGGATGACCTTCTTACAGATTTTGAGGCATTCTTGTGTTAGGAAGAGCCGTTCTTCTATTAGGCAAAGGCGCTCTTAAATCAGTCAAACGGTCATGCATTTAAAAAATCAGTCAAAAGCTTATTCTCCTAAATACCCACCAATATAGCTCCATGGGCACAACCAAGATTTCAGTTTCTACTTATCTTTAAACATCAAAACTACCATTCTTATCTTCATTAAGTATGCACCATACTTCTTTCCACAATTCCACCTCTATATCTAGTGTCCCTCATCCCACCCCTATATATACAAGCTCTCTACAACATTTCCCCCCAATCCAGATGTCCACCATATGGTCATACAATTACGTCATATCAGAGGAGGAACAATTCCTACATTGCATGCATGTATGTGTACATAAGTTGGCTAGTCGTTCCTAGGATCATCACAATAAGCGAGCAACAACTAGCCGTATGCATTGAAGTAATTATACAAACCTCTATACAGGACCAGTTTATCTGTACCAAATTTCAACTGGTGTAGTAAAATGTTACTCATTACCATATCACCCAATATATTTGACCTTATACTATCAAATACCAACCTAACCGAAACAACCATTTTTGTGTTTGACATAAGATGTCTACAGCACGTCAACAGCAGTGTACCTTTTACTCGGAGCCTTTTACTCTAAACTAATTGGGAATGGACTAACAAATTCAATCAAAACAAATTATAAGGCAATGCAACCCAAAAACAAAACATCCAAGAAACCTTCCCTCGTTAATGTATGCTTCTAGATACTGAGCCCATTATGCCACTACCAAGCTTTCACTCGGCAGGAACACTATCCTAATTACCACTCGGGGTTGGATAAGAAAGGGAAGGCAAAAATATCTAGGATGCATTTAGACTTCTAATACGTCAGGCCCTCCCATACATGAATATGTATGGGAAGGGGTAAAGAGATTACTGGCTAACCAAACCTATAATGGCAGTATATTACCTACTATCTATTTGCATGATATTGGAGCCGGTATAGCCATTCACAAGAGACAATCATTTTCATTATAACTCTCACCATGAATCCTCGACGATTACACAAACAGTGTCAATTATTACAAGGAATCCAGGGCTTAAAGTCACGTAACTTTCTCCAGCTAGGGTTTGATCGGTTCCAATATGATGAAAATTGACAATGAGCCATGAGGAACTGCAAATTGAGCTCCATATCAACTTTTTTACATGCATACATCAATTTCTGAGACAAAACACAAATTACCTGGAGATGATCGGGTAGAATCGTTCGGCAAAGAAAGATAATCCAGCGTATTTAACGATCGGAGGAACTTCAAGTTGCTGTTTGTTTGGATCAATATATTCATGAACCAAAATTGACAAAAACCAAGGAAAAATGGCGATGAGATAAGGTTTACGAATGGTTACTTGAGCGGATTTGATGAGGAAATCTAGTACCGGAGTTCGCACAGTTGAGCAAAATTCGTTCCTCATGATTTGGTATTGGAATGGATCCTCTAGAATCGAGAAATGGATATCGGAGGGAAACAAATGCATTTGGCAAAATGTAGGGCCTCCAGTGACTTACAGACCTCAATCCCCGTTTTAAATGTTATATTTTTTTAATAAATCTAAAATAGGTGTTTGGAATTGCTTATAAAAACAATTTTTATTATTTATTTTGATATAAAACCGGTAATAAACATTTTTGAATGTTTGGATAAATAATTTATACAGGTGCCAAACCGGTAATTAGAAGTTTTTGAAGAAGTTAAACACTTCTGACTTATAATAAGTTAATAAGTGCTTTTATAAGAAAAGTATAAGTTGTTTCAAATAAGCAATCTCAAACGCCCCCTAAATTTAATCTAAAAAAAATTAACTTTAAATACACCAAAACATATTGAGTAATATCTAAAATCAGATCTAGTAATATCCAAAATATATTGAAATGGGATTTATCATTTACCGATTTAATAGAAATAAATGATATATAATAAAAAAATTAATTAAAATATATAGGCACGGGACGGGGCAGAGAGTGTGATACCTGTTCACGTCTCCATTCCCAGTTTAACAGAGAATCTCAGTCACCGAACAGAACAGATGGACCGGGTTTCCGATGGATTGGGAACAATTCTCATGCCGAAATGTACGACATCATCATCCAATGACCATAGAGGAATGTCTTACCAATTATTCTAATTAAATATTTTGACTAACAAAAACAATAATCTTTGAAAAATTTAACATAGCTTGTAGAAATTTATTATATTTTTTAATTAACTAGTGTTCGGAACCGTGCGTGCATGGTGATGGTACTTTTAAAAAAACATTGAAGATAAATGGTTGATGATCATATATTAGATACTAAACTAATATAAATCGATATTACACATGATGTGAAGTTGTTTTATCATATCCTTTGTTGTTTCTTTATATATATTTATAGGGGTCCATTCAAGAAAGAATTGAATAGTTTGTGATAACCGTGAGATCCAATCTCAACCACAAATCAATATATAAATTAGAAAATTTATAATTTTGGTAATTTTGAATTAAAATTTTAATGCAAGGACATTTTAGGTATTTTCTCTCATCTCTCCGTCCTCCGTCCTCCGGTGATACCACTGTGATACCTAAAAATATTGACTCTGCTAAAACAAAAGATACATTGTGATACCCAATCATATATAAGATGCATTGTGATACCACTGTGTTACATCTCCGATCGACCATACAAACGACCTCAATATGATACCCAAGCACATATATGATGCATTGTGCTACCATTGTGGTATCACCGGAGGACGGTGGCCGGAGGATGGTGGCCGGAGAGAGGAGAGTTTTAAAATACCAAAAATATCTTTGCATTAATATTTTAATTCAGAATTGCCAAAATATAAATTTCTTAATTTATCTATTGATTTGTGGTTGAGATTGGATCTCACGATTACCACAAACTGATTAGTTCTCATTTGATTAGGCCCATATATAGGGGCCTATTCAAGGGAGAACTGAGTTGTTTGTGGTAACTGTGAGAACCAATATTAACCACAAATCAATA
>NC_037542.1:3729078-3739270 GCF_001531365.2 Cynara cardunculus var. scolymus | reverse complement strand
GTAAATCTAATCCAAGGGTTGAGAATTGGTCTTACGGGTCTCACCAAAAACCATTGGTCTCACATGATCCCAAGTCTATATATATATATATATATATTAAGTACTACACTATCAAACTTTACAATTGGCTTAAAATGATAAAAGAAATGTGTGAGACTATTGATTATAATGAGGATTGTTTTGTCATAACTCGTAATATATCGAATTATCGATTTATCCCATTCATATATTCCCATAAATTATTTTCATCCACCATGTAAATACAGTGTTCTTACCTAGTTTTGTATAATTGCGATACATTTTAATAATTTGTTTATATTAATGTACTTGTTACAACTTTGGCCAAAAACTCTCCTCGAAACTCTAAAACTTCAGTTGTGTATCAGACAAAAGGATATGATTTTATGTAATATGATCTTGTTGCTTTGCCAATAAATTAGAATTCCCGTCGGCCGACTTTCGTCCCTGCTCGACGGGTGGGTCTTGCAGTCAAGCTTCCGAAATATACTTGTGTATCAGACAAAAGATCAAAATAAAACTTCAGTTGTAAAAATCTTATTTTTGTATTGAATATTGGTCCAAGAAAAGCATCTTCAGAAAAATCGAAGATTATTCAAAAACTAGTTGAAGTGAAGTTAAGATCGACAACAAAGTGGGTGGAATTATCATCTGGTCGCTTGAAGACCAGTACGAGATAAGGCAGACAGTCTGACAAATACTATTTTGACAAGCCGATTTGGACTGCAAACTTAACCAACAAGTTTGACTCTACCCACATCTCGTATGGGAAAATGCCCTACATCTCAATTAAAGTAAGTTTTAAAATACTATTTTAATAGTATCATGTGTTTCTTTACTGTTCACTCCGCATACAAAAAGGATGTGTTAGGGGAAACGTCTCCATCATATTTTAAGATACACAAAGGCTGAAATAAAAAATACAAACATGCACTAATCAACAAATTAGACAAAGACATACGTTGAAGTTGGCTCGCAACAGTTAATCTATTAGTTGATATAAAAGGTAATTGTGTCAATGCTGCAAATCAACCGTTTGACATAAATATTGAGTGTTAGTTTCTTAGATAAATTGGCGTCAATATCTGAATACTATCTAAGTTCTTCAGATCCTATAGAGTATTTTATTTTACTCTTCGATTATCACATTGTGAGCAAATTTGTCACCATTCAAATTGTTTAAGGTATGACTTTTCTTCATAGTTTCCACAACAAATATGTAATTCTTTATTTTTTTATAAAATATACAAAAATAAAAAGTCAAATATGTTGTGTCCCTATTCTACAAACATTTTTTGTGTTAGTAATTACCCAACCAGACCCCCAACAAGTGATATCAGAGTTGTTCTTTTAATCCCTTGTGGCCACGGAGTTTCAAATGCAGTGACTCCGGGCTATCTGCAAAGCAAGTGGTCCTGAGATTAGGTGGCTCGCATAGCGGGTTGGATATCCAGATTAATAAAAAAAAAGATCTGTAATAACTTCCATAAACAATGATAATGTCACACTGTCCAAATCTCTTCGTTTTCAAAAAGATAACTTTTCTCTTTAGGCATTATTTCGCAAATATAAGCTAGCTTATTTTCTGATTACACATTTGGATGGACAAAAGTTTTCTTATACGCTAGCTTATTGAAACGTTAGTTGGAGCAGCGTAGTAGTTTTTTGACACTTTTTTCAATTATAACCCTGATTAATATCAATTGTTACTTATTACTATTAATTATAAATAAATATTAATTAGTAATAAATATTAATAAAAAATTAACTATTACTAATACTAGCTATATGAGCTACTAGTTACTTGCCTTAAAATATAAAAAGTAATTTCATATGTATACTAGGAGAAGAGCACTTAGCAACAAAATAGAGTACTTAGCCACATGTTCTTTTACCCAAGGGATGTTACACATAAAGTCAACTTTTATAGTACTGAGGATACCCTCCTAACATAAGCTTGTGATCGAACTTCATCATCAATATTCTTCTATAGATTCTTCAACTTTTCAGCATCAAGGAGTGATATTATCATCGAGAATCGATTCCTCAAAAAGTGTATGAAGTGTTAGTCGTCAAATGCTGCTTCCTGTTGTGATATTCCTTCTGCAGCAACCGAAATATTATGAACTTTTCGAGTTTAAGCATAAAACAAAATCAATTTCTCCCACTTAGCTTTAGACTAAATAAAATCATAAAATAAGAATAAAATACTTGGTATAGGTGCACCTATACAACATTTGATAGCAAGAGAGAAGCTAGAGTTATCAATGATTTTCTTTGAGAGATCACTAGATGTATCGAAATTGTGAGGATCGAGGATGGTACCACAAACATCCACACCATCACTATGTACTTGAAGGATACTACAAAGATCCACACCATCACAATATACTTAATGGAGGTGTAGGCGACATGGAAACATTGATAAAGGTGTGTGCACTATGCAAACTTTTAATGAGTTCATTTCAGATTTGAAGAGGCAATTCTACATGAAGAATGTCATCCATGAGGCTAGAGTCGACTCTAAAGACTCAAACAATTAGGATCGATATGTGGCCATGTGAATAATTTTTCTAGTCTCACGCTTGAGATACCGGCTCTTTTAGATTATGACACTTTGTTTTACTTCTTGGATGGGCTATCTCTACGGGAAAATATGGAGATCTGAGGCCGCAAGGTATGAGACATTTCTCGTGCAATCGCAGAGACCGTAAGGTATGAGACCCTAAAAGGCTGAAAAATCAAAATCATGAGTTTTCAGTTAAAGAACTCCCTTATGTGTTCAAAAAGTTGGATGTTAGTTTTCCTTTGGTAGAAGCTATAAAGCAAATACCAAATTATGCAAAGTTCCCTAAGGAAGTTTTGAGTGAGAAGAAAGCATTGACTAGGTCTAAGACTGCCTTGATTGAAGGGTGTAGTGCTCTCCTTTCTAACAAAATTCACCCTAAAATAAAGATCCAGGGATTTTTACAATTCCTTGTTCAATTGATGATAAAAAAGAACTAATAATGAAAATGAGTGATCAAGAAATCAACTTCGATGCACTTCATGGAATGAATTACCCTTATGAGAGTGATGAATGTTCTCCTATTTGTTCCATTAAATCTTTGACTTATGAGAAAGGAGTAAAGGATGTACTGAGGAAACATAAGTGCAAAGAGAAATATTATAACAAGTTGCTCCAACTATCAAATTCCCCAAAATTAATGCAAAATCAAACACAAACCCTACTTCTCCGGAGTAGGCTGGGTTCAATTCTATGTTTTTAGCTCTATTTTTCATTTTATTTTCTTTAGTCATTTAAGTCCTTATTTTTTGTTTCAGTTTGTTAATAAATTAAGTCAGTATCCTTGTTTCAGTTTTGTAAGTCATTGTTTTTATCTAAGTTTATGGTATGGGAACTGATTTTATGCACTTCTTTCACTTATAGCCATGTATGAAAAACAAAATAAAACAAAAGTTGTTCTTAGACTATTAGATTTGATCCATAGCCATAATAATCCATTGTTCGCCCACTTATGTTTTGCATGGGCCTCTAGAACTAGCCAACCATTTTTGGGCTAAAACTCTATCTGGATTCATTGTTGGGCCTTTATTTGATTTGACCCACACTTGTTGCATACACTTTTATTCAATGAGGACATTGAAATTCTCCGGTTTAAGGGAAGATTCTTAAATCATTCAAACATTATGGAACACATGCAAACCATGCACATTCACTAAAAATAAAGAACAAAGTTCTAGGTCTTTTGCATACAAGAGTGCCAAAGTGCACCAAAGTTTGAAAGGACCAAAGTGTCAAAAAATATACTTTAACATGAGAAGCATGACAGTAAAATTGTGCTATGGAGTGAAAGTGAGAAGAGGTAAAAGATAAATGCATTAAAGAGCAAAAAAAGCCAAATGCAATAAGCTCAAATATCTTGGTGATTCTAGTTTAACAAAGAAAAATATCGACTAGCTTATGGTTTGGCACATTTGAGAATTTAAGTTTGGAGGAACTTAATTTATGAAGGGCTATGGATATCACATGATAAATAGGATAAGAACACTCCTCTAAAAAATCAAAAACACTTGTACCATGGATATTTTGTGAACAAGGCCATTTTTTTTAAAGATTGTTAGTTATATGAGTCTTTTATTTTGTCATTTTGGTTGCTTCGGGACAAGCAATAATTTAAGTCCGAGAGTGTGATAAGTGTTAATTTATTAACCCCAAGACATTTTTTTTCTTATCATTTTTCTTTATTTTATACGCATAAAATGTTCGTTTAAGTCTCTTTTATTTTTATTTTGTAGTTTTTAGTATTTTTATATGAAGTTATGAATTATTACAAAAATAGTATAAAATGGATGTAATTTGTGCTTCAAATTTTAAATTTTTGCAGATCTGAATAATACTACAGCTTCCTGGAGGAATCACTGGTTGTTGGTTTCAAAGTTGTAGCTGTGCTGAAGGACCAAACAGTGGGCTTATGAACACCTTTTTATCCCTAATATGGGCTAGTTTCACTTGCAACCGGGTTTTACCATTTTGGGGCTATCTAAAGCTTATAGAATACATTAAAGACTTATACCATCTTGTACTTTTGTTACTTAGAGCCCAAGATGAGTTATTAGCAGGGGCGGATCTACCTTGTAAAAGGTGGGGGGAAAGGCCCCCATTAAAAAATTAAAAAAAATAAATTTTCTAAGGGTAAAAGTTTTTTTTTTTTACTTTCTACCGTGGTTTTCCTCCGTAATTTCTTGTTAGGCCCTCACCAACTAAAGAAGTATCTTGAAATCAACTAAAAAACTGAAAAGTTCCTCGAAATTGATAAAAAAAACCCTTAAAAAATCCCTCGAAATAATCCAAAAAACTTCAAAAATCTCTTGGAATGGTGGAATAAGGCTAAAAACACATCGGACGACTTTGTGGGCGTTTAAGCTACCTTAAAGGTGCCCCCACTAGACCAAAATCCTGGATCCGCCACTGGTTATTAGTATCAATATGTGTGCGCTTTCTTTGTTCAAAAAGACACTTAACCTTTTGGTTTTCACTCTAATCTCTCTCTATATTTTATTCTGAAGTATTTTGTGATCTAATTTTGGTTTGCAATATATTAATCAAGTACTGTTTGTTTGAAGAATTGTTTTCTACTTCGTCTTATATTCTTTCCAAGTTTACTTCAATTTTCGGTCACCGTTTTGAGCTAATCTATTCCCTTTGCAATAAATAAGATTTATAATCTTTTGTGGCTTAAGATTAATTTCTCATAGTTAAGAAAAAAAAATTCTAAGTGCTTACTAGTAATCCATCATTTTTTGTGATGAAACTTGTTTTGCAAGTTTCATAACTTGAAGTGCAAGTTTCCTCTCTCTTTACTTTATTTATTTACATGCACTTTTACCCCCTTTTACTTTATGTCATGTACTTTTTAGTACTTTAATTTATTGCAATTTACTTTACTACAATTTAATTTCTTGCAATTTGATTCTCAGCATTACATTTCCTGTAATTTATTTACTTGCAAGTTATTTTCAGTAATTTATTTCCCATTCATTTAATCTCATGTTCTTTAATTTATAGTTTTTACATTTCTACAATTTACATTTCTGCAACTTACATTTATGCAATTTACTTTTCCCCATTTGTTATTTACTTTCCAGTTTTTACATCATTTGCAAGAAGAAAACGATCGATAATGGGCTAAAAGTCTTAGCTTGGGGTGTAATAGAAAATTAAGATCGAAATGTACAAATGTATCTTATAACATTTTATCTAACTATTTATTCCAGATTACTATTGTTTCATTAAATATTACATATATTAATTGACAACTAATTTTATGTATGGAAATGCATTAACCTTCAGAATTAAGATAAATGAGAAAACTTGATGTAACAGAAGACAACTATAAATAGTTTTAGTACCTGACAAGTGCTATACTCCTACGGTGTAGGATGGTAACATTGCGCCGTACTAGGATACATGACGTCTAACATAAATGATATCACATCGACAACACGCCGGTTTGTGTATTCTTGGGAGGCCGTCTGGCCCGGTAATTGATACTATGACAATGTTGTAGTACTATATGATTGTTGCAGGAGTACTTTATTATCTTTTTTGCTGAATCATTTGTTTTATGTCTCAATCAACCATTGCACCATGTGCTTTTTCTTACAACTGATTTTTTCTTAGGTGCTAATCAAACCACCATGATTTTAGATAAAACAAATCCCTCAAATTCACCATGTGAAGTTAGTTTTTAAAGACCAGATTTTTGAAGAACTTTACAAGCCTTCTCTGTGGAAACGATATCTGGTACTTAATATCATTATTATTTGTTACAAAATGATAGTAGTTCAAGGTGTATACATGCACTGAGTTCTATTTTTATGTTGAAATCTAGGGTTGCATAAACCGATCAAATACTAAAATTTATCCAATCAAATTGACGATTTTATGGCCATCCAAGTGATCCCAAACTTATAATGAACATAAAAATTATATGACTAAATATCAACATATGATTAATCATGAATGAGTTAAGCTAAAACCCTGGCTTCCCTTCAACCCGATTTCTTGCTCATCTCTCATACAAAACTCGATTTTGTCATAAGGATTTTGTTGTTCACTCTAATACAATTTTATACCCACAAGTCTCAATCAAAATAAACGAGAACCGATTGACTATTAAAAAAATCGACGGTTTCTTACATCCAAATTTCAAAACTTTACCCAATTGTTAAAACATATCCCTATACTTCTAACTTTTACAATTTTTGGTCAATTCAAAATAAATGCATTTTTTTTTCCTTTTTTTATTGTTCATTTATTTCTTCCCATATTTATTTTCTAATATCATTGGATGTTACAACTCTCCCTCACCTTAAGAAATTTCACTCTCGGAATTATTTTGACTGACCAACTGAGGGTATTCATTCTTCATCTCTTCCCCTGGTTCCAAGTTATTTTTGCATCCTTGTGAAATTTCCACTTGACTTGCACTAGAGATATACTCATGTTTCTTAATGTCTCAACTTTCTTGTCCAAAACATGGAATGGTTCCTCTATGTAAGTTAGTGTAAGTTGTATGTTATACCCACGACATGTGTCACCCAGATACACTGCCAACGAGCCATGTAAACCTAAAGGGTCGCACACAAAGAACACGTATGCTTCCACTAAAGAAAGAATCTAAACATGTGTACCGTTTTGTAATTATTATAATTATAGGGTTTAATCTATAAATATGTATATAATTATCTTAAATGTTTTTAGATAATTATATAAGATATTATTAGATAAATAAATAATTATTTTAGATAATGATTAAGCCTTATTTAGAGTTATGGTCAATCTCGAAGACTGATCATATAAATAAGACTTTGGGGCTAAACCAAAGTAGACGATTGAATTCTGATAACTAGTTGTAGCCTCAAAACTCTTACGATACAATTATAGAATTAGGATTCTTTGGGCTAGCACCCAGTGGGAGTTCCAAGCGTGTTCGTGTGTGGACAACCGATAGAGGAAACCTGATTTGGTTTCTTAGTGCTACATCAAAGTTTCAATTTCAACCACAAGGTAAATATTTTAAACACCCTATGGTAAATGGATCCGGCTTTGGGTTTTATTTAGAAAAAATTTTCTAAACGTTTTTGTAACCGGGTTCTGTTTTTCCGCTGCGTTTTATCCGGTTATTTTCGCAAAATAAAACCCAATAGTTAGCTTATCATTAAGCTCGACTTCCCTAAACTCTCACAATGGCTTATTAATTGGCCGAACATTTTCTCAATTTTGATACATGAACAATGTCATGTAGACTATTGAATTCTTCAAGTAGCTTCAACCGATAAGCTATTGCCCCTATCCTTCCAAGAATTTCAAACAGTCTAACGTATCTTAGACTCAACTTCCCCTCTTCCCAGATCTCACAATTCCTTTCTAATGTGATATCTTTAACAACACCTCATCAACCGCTTGAAACTCCTGGATGAATCTTATGTGCCTCGTCCAACACTATGTTCCTTATATGGACTAGGAATCCACACCCGATCCTTAATCCCATATACCCCATTCGGTCCAATTATTAATAACTTCATTTGTCAGATCATTCTCTCCTTTTTGAGGCATTCTTCGAGCAGTATTTCTTTTTTAGCACCTCGTATTCGACCTACGAGATCCACCTTAGCATTCATCCTCAATGCTCAAACATGGATTGGCTCAACCCTCTTTTTTTACTCAAGTCATCGATAACCACATTTGCGTTACCTAGGTGGTAGTGTATTTCACAACCGTAATCTTTAAGTAGTTTCATCCACCTTCTCTGCCTCATGTTCAATTCTTTCTGATAAAGAAGGTACTTCATGCTTTTATAATCCCTATAGATCATATACTTTGTACCATACATTTAATGTCCTCAAATCTTTAGTGCGAACGCTACTGCAACCAATTCCATATCATGAGTTAGATACTTTATTTCATGCTTTTTTTACTGATATGATGCATAGGCAATAACCTTGCCCAATTGCATTAGTGCACAATCCAATCCTATATTTGAAGCAAATAAGTTGTACTTACGCACAATTTACTTGTAATCTTGAATTTTAAGTAATATACATCAATAAACAGTATTTCATGTATAAAAAATAGTTTTAAGAGTTTTTGTCAAATGTTTTATAATATAATATAAATACAGATAATTAATTTCAATAAAATATTTGATACTAGTCTGGTTTTGAAAATGCTATTGAGACAATAAATACATCTATAATATTCAACTAGTTGTCTACCCGCGCAATGCGGCGGGATGTAAAGGTTCTATAAGAATATATTCAATTGTTAGATATCATTTTTTGCAGAACATCTTTGAAATAGTTGGGGTTCACATCTATATCAAAATTCAAAAATGAAAAATTAAAAAATATGAAGCCCTGGTCTTGGAAAAGTTTGGGCCACACAATGTGCTACTAAGTGTAACTCATTGTGATATAATCGGGTGAAAGAAAGAGATTGTGATGCATAATAACCCAAACATTTGTTTCTCAGCTAGATGAACCTTTGAAAATATTGTTGATAGAATATAACCCAACATTAGAACAACATAAAACATTTTATCTCAATAGAAAACTTTGAAAAAAAAATATATATTTATGAGAGAAATAATAATAGATGAATAAAATATTTTAATATTATGATAAATATTGGATTTTCTAAAATGAAGAATCTCTTGAAAATAGGATTAAGACTTTTGAGACRTTTATCAAATWTGATTAGTAAATTACTATAGTTATASATTTGGAAAGAAAATTAAGAATGGTTGAAAAGGGAATAAAAAGGAGGAAGGGATGGTGAGAYACATCGCAAGGAAACCGGGACAGACGGGCAGCAGCAGAAYATTTTACCATCTGACCCCCACCATCAACAACAAATGGGAGGATGAGATAGTAAGGGGAAAATACCATGCATGATATCATCACTTTTCCCAAGGTTGTTCAATAGCAACACAACGACGTCGCTTTTTTCTTATAATAATAAATTCYATATATATTTTTATTAATTTCACAAACCAGAATATATTAAAATTATATGTAYAACAAATTATGAKCTTTTTCCCACTGTAWATATAACCAATCTTTCCTACTGGATTGATTTGGTCACAGACAAAGAAATAGAAAATGTTTACTGAATGCTTATTGGTAAGCGTTTATTGAGTGTCACTTACCTTATCATATAAGTATTACAAGGACTCGCAATCTTACTCAGTAAGATGTATAGCAGGAACCAAGAATCCTACCCGGTAATTGAAGAAAAAGACTTTACCCGGTTAATACTTATTGGATAAAAAGTTTTTGCGAATGATCCATTTCGATGGCCAAAAATGTTTTGAGATAAGTGAGAGTGGTGATTATTGACGATAAGTATTCACCCAATAATCGTTTGGTTAGAGAAAAACAAAATAAAGTGCGTAACGATTTTTCTCAATATGTACTTATAGTGGATAACATAACTGATTAAAATTAATGAGCTCCAAACTATTTTATCCTTTTTCTAATTGCAGTATGAATCCCAGCCATAATCAACTTGAATTACATACAGAATTACCAGAAACAACAACGAAAATTCACAAGTTTCTTGACTTATTGAGTCGTGCCATATGATGTCCACCCGGTTGCCACACCATTC
>NC_037542.1:3709440-3728568 GCF_001531365.2 Cynara cardunculus var. scolymus | reverse complement strand
GTGTCTTTGGAGTCACCTAGCAAAGAAGTAATAGTAACAGTACCAACAAAAGACCAGCCACACTGAATTCTTTGTTTGATGGGATTTCATTAATCACAAGCTTAGCARCTGTCAACTTAGTGTGCATCTCGTCCTCCTCCCCTTTCGCTTCCTCACATCATCTGATGAATCAACGACATTACCATCAACCGAACTTTCGGCATCCACACTGCTAGTAGCCCATGTTTCTCGGACCCGCCTCCCCTCTCCACTCACTCTGGCGGGTCGAGAATGCCGGATACCACTAGGAAAAACAAAAGCAGGTATATTTTTGGAGCGACAGATGACGATGGAAGCTTAAACCATATGAGACGGAAGAGAAGCAAATGAGATGGACTGATATATATATATATATATATATATATATATATGAGACTGTAAGGATATGAGAAGAAATAGGAGCGATGGATTAAATCGTCATCTTGGGGAGATCGATCTGAATCATCGTCTTGGGAAGGTAAAAGCAATGGGGGATGTATTGTTGGATCGCTTCCACCACTATTAACACTCATCTGTCATACATCAAATACAATTATGTTATGGTTCAGATGTTTCTTTTTAAGAGATAACTAATCTGTTTAACCTTAAAAAGTCAAAAATTTTCAATGGAAAAGTGTAATACTTGACTCCTTTTTGTAAATTTAACRATTCCCTGTCCGGAATTCAAATCAACTGATAAAAAATAAAAAGTTAATTATAAGCAAAAGATGTTAGTCCGAAATTCAAAATCAAATGAGTACTTCAAAAATGTTGAAACCGAAGAAACATCATARTACTGCTTCAATTTATAATACTATGTTCAAGATAAAACWACAGAACTAAATCACTTACCTCAAAATACTGGTTCCGAAAGTATGAAGTATGGAGGGGTACTTGAATAATAGCTCCTTAATGAATCCCATAAAATTGYTACAACCAACAWWCATCAAGTTCAAACAAAACCAGTAGGGATAACTATGGGAAAACTAACATTGTTATCAACATTTTGTATATATAAAAAAGTTATATACCACCAATTTTCATACAAAAACAATATGCCAGATACCTCATTCATCATCTCAAATATGAGGTATAAGATCATATCTCATTGAAGAATCTACTGGAAAGTCAAAGACAAGAATAATCAACAGGGAGTGGAGATTCACAAGAACTCCCAACAAATACTTTGCTTTGGGGGAGATAAAACAGAAAGTTACAACTTTGACATCTCAATTGAAAAAGAGGCAATTGCCATCATCAAGCAACTATTTTAACTACAACATCTTCATCGCCTAGATCATCATAGACAAATAGACCAAATTTAGTTATTGACATAACAAGGTTGATTGATTAAAGAGAACTTTGAGCAGCAATAGAAGGTTTATTAACCTAATTAGTCCAGCCAGCATTAGTGTCAAACAAGGGACCCAAGGTCATTTTTTGATTAAGATTCACGACTATAAGAACTCTATTTTTTGTTATTGAACGTTGGATGCTGATGAAGAGGATGTTGACTTCCTCCATCTTCATTTATTTTGTTTATTTATCGATTCTGGTACAAAATCACCGTCTCTTTTAAGAATTGTTGAAATTGTTGTCCTCTAGACGAAAGGTTATACCATTTCATTAACAAGGTAATTTTTAAGACTTCTCTCAAATAATCATTTCTATACAAAAGCTAAACTCCTGATGGGAAATTAATATACCTTTGAGCTTTATAATCTTAAATTACGTCAAGAAGCATGTCATAATATTTTCCTCTCTGGTTGAGTTTTTGTGCGCTACTTCCACTTCCTGCTCCTCCCCCTGCTACCTCGCCTACTCCATCTCCCGAGACGTGGGATTGGCCACATCTTCAACATGAAAAAAAGACGATAAGTGAATGCTTCACAAAATGAACATCAATTATAATATTGGGGTTCTTAATTCCCAGGGTTCCAAAATCCTTTCACCCATGCCATCATAGACAGGTAAAGTAGGGATAAATAATAATCTTCTGCTCTGCTAGCATTCTAAAAAATAGATATCATACCACCACCCCCAACCACCAAAAACCCTAAAAAAAAGCTAAGAAACATATCCTAATGCTATGTAGAATCGAAATAGAAGAAATTAGGGTTACATGAAACATTACCTGAAATGTTGGACCTCTGATTCTACATCACTCATAAGAAATTTAGGGTTACATGCTTGATATCCAAATCAGATCAAAATCGATGAAAGTGCACCTCATATGAGCGATGTAGAATCGAACAAGGTAGAATCGAACAAGGAGAAAATAGAGATGAAAGTCATGAAACCTTACTTGATATGAGCGATAGTATTATAACTGTATGGGGAAGATAGATTTGAATCATGAATCATTACACTGAGAGCTTGAACCGTCGTCTAGAGAAGATAGATTTGTGAATCGTCTTCTTGGACGTGGTAACGTATGATAAGGAAACGTGCAGCCAGTATTGGGAAGGAGAATGTTGGGTGAAGAGAACGTATGATAAGGAGCCGGTCTTGGGAAGAAGAAAATTGGGTGAAAGTGTTGAGAGGTTGTACTTTACGTTTCTCATATTGTATTTAAGATAATTTTAAAATTAATGCTTAGAAGGGTTGTACTTGAAGCTTTATTGGTTGTTTTTAAGAGTAGTATAGAAGATAAGGGTATTTTAGGTATTTATAATTTTAAGACTTTAAGACTTTGAATGAATCTGTTTAATAAGATAATATAGATAATAAAAATCTTATCTGGTAAACATTCATAGAATAAATTATTATATTATATGTATTTTTATTAGACTGAAATCTTACCGCGTGTTAAAAGGGTAAGAAGGTGAAGAAACACGATAATCTTCCTTCCAACAGGGGGATATTCGCAAGATACTCCAAAGTACAAAAACAACCCTGCCCTTCTTCCCCATTAAGCCGCCTGTCGAAACGAACCCATACGACAAAGCGGCGCCTCTGGACCTTTCGGTGCGGCGCTCAATATCTTGCATCGGCGGCGATGGGAGTACCGGCGTTTTACCGCTGGCTAGCGGAGAAGTACCCAATGGTCGTTGTAGATGTTATCGAGGAAGAGCCGGTGGAAATCGACGGCATTAAAATTCCTGTGGATACAAGTAAACCTAACCCTAATCAAATTGAGTATGACAACCTGTATCTCGATATGAACGGAATAATTCATCCCTGTTTTCACCCCGAAGACCGGGTACCCATCCGCTCCTTTTTCTCTCTCTATATATCTTCATCTATCTATCTATCTATCTATCTATCTTGAGAATAATTTGTTTGTGTTGTTATACGTCAAGTGGTTCCTGTGCTTCTCATTGCTATTTTCTTGCAATGCGTTAAATAGAGATATGAAATTTGTCGAGAGCTCATAGGATTGAAGGGAGTTGACCTCGATTTTCAATTTATACTCTGCATGTAAGCACTTGTTAATAGCCATAATAAATGTTTTAATTTACAAGGAACATTATACAAGAAAATTTCTCTTATAATCATTTCATTTGGTTAAAGCTGGAATCAGATTTTGTATCAATTCTATGTTGTGGTTGGGATGTGTTCTTTTCGAAGTTTGAAGGAGGGGGTTATTGTTAGGTTTCCAAGCGAAGCTTCAATTTTCATCTAGACTAGTCCTTGTTGTGAAGAACTGGATTTAAATAACAAGGGCAGGGTTAAAACATGCAGCAAACCAGCAGAGCCCCACTCGGACTCGATTGAATGCTGCCATAGTTGCAGTAGGATGCTTTTAGCAGATCTCCAACCCTGAACGCTTCTCTTCCAGATCCTTTGCATATTGCTTCACAAGTTTTTACATGCTTATACAATTCACATCCTAACTTATCAAATTATTTCACTATCTTATTCAAAAGGGCAAATAACATGTTAAAGGGTAGAAAAGTCAATGTAGTTCAGTAAGTTGTGCAACTAAAATTCTTTAGTTGATTAATCTATTCAACTATTTATATTCTTCTTGAATAAATCTTTCTAACTTGTTCGTACAAAGGTGATATAACACGTGTAAACAAGAAGAACCAATCCCACTTCCTTTTTTTTTTCAATCATTTCCAGTTCCAGGATGGAAAAATGGGATTTCTTTTATAACGATCACTGATTTCACTCATCTACTTCATGGGTTTGGTCTTTCAATCCCACTGAGGGAAACCCACATACTAAAGATTGTCCACGACAAAGACACTTTACTTTTCCATCGATATTTAAGTCACGGAACTCCATTGCTTTTTATAGACCTTTCCTCTAATTTCATCTCACATTAAACCATCGTTAATAAGGTTGATGAACCATACAAGTACACCAAATACATAATGTGTAGTCAGTAATGACTTCTTTTAGAAATAAAAACCAACGATTAGGTGGTGGGTTAGGATCAATCATGACATGTTAGAATCTCTTTTTCTAGACCGGTAAAGGGATAATAAGCTCTTCATTGAGGATGATGTTAAGCATGCAAGAGCAAATGACTACTCTACAAGAGTAGTAGATGGGTTTTGGTTAACCATTTTCTTGGAAGGTGTTTTGTGTTTTTTACTCCGTGTGAAGCACGAGTTGTTGCCAAAGAATAATATTAGACATATGTTGTGGATGATGAGAGAATCAATTTGATGGTTACTTGAGTGTTCAACTGATACTCATCTTTGGCATTCCTTGGTATTTCAGAGGACTACTATGAGGAAAATTGCAGAGGTCCTATGCTGTTACAACGGTCAAAATATGAACTCGGGTTCAGGACCGTGATTTGAAATAACGATTATTGCAATGGTAAAGCGGTGGTATAGCGGTCCAAAAATAGTGGTTCATATAATAATTAGAACTATATATATGCATACATCACGCAATATATTTTATGTATTCAATAAAAAGTATATAAGAATGATGATGCCTAAGTCCAAATAGAAATAATTGAACAATGTGAATACATTTATCCAAATCAAGAGGTCAAAGTGATGGTGTCCAAATAATAATAAAAAAATAATGGTGTCGAAGTTAAAATAAAAATAAAAATAAAAATAATGGTGTCCTAGTCCAAAAAATAAGAATAATGAAGCCTTGATATCGTTGGACTAAAACAAAACCGAATACAAGTCCTAAATAGAAGGCCACAAAATTATTTTTTTAACACCAAAACTACCTATCTACAAATAGCGGTTATGCGGCTGCTTTTTTGCATTCAAAATGTGGTCATTTAGCAATCAATAGCACCGCTAATAGCGGGACTGCTATTTCAGACCGCTATTTGTCCCATGACCGTTAACCGCGATAGCACCGCTAGAGCGGTGTGATTAACAGCATAGCAGAGGTCTCAAAGGTGTGTCCATTAAGGAGTGCCATATATAGCCTTAATCAGACACCTATTGTCTCTTTCTCATTTATTCCAAGAGGTTTGCATTGGAGAAGTTGTTTTTCAACGTTGATCGTATGAAAGGCCTAGGTTATCTAGAGATGTTCTCTATGAACTTGACCTGTCATAGGGTCTTAGTAAAGATTTTGTTAATCGAATTTGATGTGTAAATTGGTGATTGGGTGATTCGTTATGTTCAAGGGGAAGTACTAAGGAAGTAAGGATGTTTGAGGATTGTTTGGGAAAATAAATTATTTCACCATTACCATATTGCTTTAGAAGTTAGTGTGGTGACACTTTCCCTTACTATAGGTCTTGGGATGATTTTGCTCTATCTTGATTGTGTTCTATTAGTCACGATTGCAGTATGTGGTTGCGGCTGATGCATTTTTTCTTGCTTTAGTTCTTAGGCTTTGGACAATGAATGGTTGATACAACTTGGATTGATGTAATTGTGTGTGTTAAATCTTTTTGCTGAGGGATGAATTGATGTCAGCTATACATTTTCTGCTGTGAATTGTGATATTATTTATTTTGTATACTTGGTCATAATGTGACAAGTATAGGATTACATGGTCTTTTGTAAGTAGTGTGTGGTGTGTCTAGTTTCAATGAACTATGGAGCTAGGACTTAGAGAATCTTTGCTTCTTGGTGCCGGTTGTGTCTTAAATAACTTTCTTTAACATATGTGAAAGTGAAACCGTGTCAATCAATCTGCAAAATGCTAACTTAAGGAGGGTTTTCACTGATTCTTAATGCAAGCATGCAAGTGCTAGCAAATAAACCAAACCAATCCCTGTAAGTCCACCAGAGGAGAGGTGGGGTCTTGGGGGTGAGCATACGCGAACCCGACCTCTACCTCGAAGAGTGGAGCGGCTGTTTTTGTGAAGACCCCCATTCATGCAAAAAGGTATAACTTGCTTGAAAACTGTACGAAAAAAGAACATAAGAAGAACCTGAAAATACGAAAGGCAAGACAACAAAAATGAGTTAGAAGTAAGCAATAGCGATCAAGACAAATAGACAACCAACAAACAAAAATGTACAAGAAAACATAGCGGAGGTAGGAAAAAAATACATACCCAGTCTTACGTAGGACACGGAAGATCCAACCTTTAGCTCCCTAATCCACCTACAATCCTCTATCCCTCCAAAATTCTTTCTTCCATCTAAGGTAAATCCAAATTCTCACCCCTAGTCTTCTATGGTTATCTTGCGTCTCCAAGAATTCCTATAAGAGGTCATGTCTTCGGAAATACTTAAAGTCGCCATGTCTAAGAGCATCTTCTATTGCCCAACAAATCATTGAATTTGCTGGTAACATGACTTCAAAGCTCTGGAGATTTTGCCGGTCACCCAATGTGCACGACAATAATGGCATGTGAAATATCAAATGGCAAACCACATGACCCACCACTAAACGTATAAAAAGATAAATTTAATTATCCAATGTATATATACAAATTCAATTTTTAATAATTATCATTTTATTAAAAAATTGTTTTCTAATATTCAATTTTTAAATACAATAAATTCTTTGAATCAATGTAATTTTTTAATGTAAAATTTATTTAAATTAAGGGTATGGTGTTTTTAGTTTAATGAGTTTTTATCATATAAAATATTTTATAAATCAATAATAATACATATTCCTATAATGCCTATTCACAAATTATAATTATCGTATTTAAAAAATGGTTTAATGATAAATAAAACATGTTATTTTAGTATGGGACCTACAAATATGGTGTTTTTTATGGAGTGTGGTTGGAGTTGAATTTTTTTATTGGTGTCAATGGCCCACCATTTTGGTGTGAAGGTTGGAGATGCTCTAAGTAACTTTATAACGCGATAGTTGCCACAATGTTGTGAATCGCTTTTTTTTTTCTTTTAAAGTGACACCACCACACTAAGCCTCCACTTCTCAGGCATCTTAGGTGACTAGGGATGGTATGGGGTTGCATATAGGTGACTAGGGATGAGCTTTTTGATTTGGAAAAGTTGATAAAGCCAGTGAATGGTTGCTTGATATATGAACTACCCAGGATCCATAGGAAGCTTGAGGTGGGGGTCTCTTGGTTTTTAGGTTATAACTAAAAACCTTCCAAGGATAGGCTAGAGCCGCAAGTGGGAAGCTAAAGATGGCAAAGTGGTATGTGAGAGATCTGTATTCAGCTTTAATGTCGGTAATTAAAACCATAAATTGAGAGTCAATCTGAAAACCTCTCTTAGGTTTTAATGCTTCAATAACTACGAAAAGTAAGCGTACCTACGTCTATAAAATTGGCCTTATATACGTGTGGGGGGCTTTGAGCATCCTATCTGGTAAATTCATAATTAGAGGCTAATATACAGAGAACCTGAATCTGACCTATGATAATGTACTCCAGGCAGTTTTTTGAAGAACATAGTTCATCTTCTCATTGATAAGATATATGTCTTAGAATGATCTGTAACACTATCTAAGATATATTGTTAAGTTTTTTTTACTAGCAAGTTACCTCATCTATTATTCTTTTTTGTGTTTTTTCTGAATTGTTGCATTTGTCTTAAAGTTCTTATTCACATCATTTCAGTTGATGTTATTCTTATAATCTTTACGATGAAAACTGCTCAATTTGACTTCTTTTTTAATGCATGCAGCCTTCTCCAACTTCTTTTAATGAGGTGTTTCAATGCATGTTTGACTACATAGATCGGCTTTTTGTGATGGTGCGGCCACGAAAACTTCTGTATATGGCTATTGGTGGGTAGTAAGCCTGATTTTTTTGTAATACTATCTAAAATTGATATATAATGGTGTGCTTTGCAATTCATAAAGTGTCTATAAATGTGGTGTAGATGGTGTTGCCCCAAGGGCAAAAATGAATCAGCAGCGCTCTAGGCGGTTTAGAGCAGCCAAAGATGCAGCAGATGCGGTATGCATGTCTTCCATGTTAGCCGTGCAGGGTTTTTTAACTTTCGAATTTGCTTGTATTGAACTTTGTGACTTTTACTTTCTAGGCAGCTGAGGAGGAGAGGCTGAGGGAGGAGTTTGAGAGGGAAGGCAGAAAGCTTCCTCCCAAACAAGAATCCCAAACTTTTGACTCCAATGTCATCACCCCTGGGACTGAATTTATGGCAGTTCTGTCAGTTGCTCTGCAGTACTATGTTCACCAAAGATTAAACAATGATCCTGGATGGAAACCCATAAAGGTAATTTATGACTCTAAAGATTTCATCGAGATCCTTCTGACCATGGTTTATTAAAGAAGTATTTATATGTGAGAATATGTGGAACCCCATTAGATTACTCTCCAAAAGGGTCCTTGAGGAGAGAAGGGAGGTTCCAACATATATTGAGGAGAAATGGTTTAAGCCTAGCCGATGTGGGACTCCAACACGCAGACACAAATTGTCCCATCGTATCCAGAGGGGGCTTGATGGGCACAAATTGTCTTAGGGTGTCGAGTCCCTAGAGTTGTAGACCTTGGCTTTGAAACCATGTGGGAATATGTGGAACCCCGTTAGATTACTCTCCAGAAGAGGTCTTGAGGGGAGAAGGGAGGTTTCAACGTATATCGTGGAGAAATGGTTCAAGTCTAACCGATGTGGGACTCCAACGGAGTACTATTTAGGTTGCATCTACATTATCATCCTTAAATTTACTGTGGATTGGTCAAGGAATATGTATTACACAAGAAAACTTCTTTAACATTTCATGGTGGTTCATATTTGTGAAGGTTATCCTTTCTGATGCTAATGTTCCTGGTGAGGGGGAACATAAGATAATGTCGTATATTCGTCTTCAAAGGAATCTTTCTGGTTTTGATCCAAACACCCGCCATTGCTTATACGGTTTGGTATTGTTCATCCTTTTCAATTCACTTCCATTTTTAATTTGCTTTTCTTTCTTAAGTTATATTTATTTATGCTTGCATTGTGTTTGTTATTGTTTCAACTTACAGGATGCAGATCTGATCATGTTGGCTTTGGCGACCCATGAAGTTCATTTTTCAATACTTAGAGAGGTAAACCTCCAGAAACCTGAGTAAAACCTAACAGGGGAAGGGGGTATGTAGTATTTTGTCTTCCAGAAGGAAAAAGGGAGTTAATTGGTTATGGCAGAACGAATAGCATAGTGGTGAACTGCTATACCATCGCTTTACCATCGCGATAACTGCTGTATCAAATGACTGTTCCGACCGCTAGTTTAGATTTTGACCTCTGTAAAAACATTGGTCATGTCATAAATGGACAAATTTTTTTGGTGGTAATCAAAGTAGAGTTAGAACCACACTTTATGAAATTTTAGTACAATGAAGGTACATCTAGTGTACTGAAAATGAATAACCATATGTGCTATGGCTGGTTTTGTTTTGTGGTGAATTTTAAATTCATTGATAAAATGTCTATGTAGACGTTGTTTTAGTTCCTTCATTCAGTAGTTGAAATCGGCATGTAACATGTGGCAGTTCAATTTAGTCAATAAGACATCATAATGGTTCAATATTACTGTCTAAATAAACACCGAACATGTATGTTTTTTCACTGTGATTTTCAGGTCGTATTTACTCCTGGACAACAAGACAAGTGCTTTATCTGTGGTCAAATGGGTCACTTAGCAGCAACTTGTGAAGGAAAGGTGAAGAGGAAGGCAGGGGAATTTGATGAAAAAGGAGGTGCTGATATTGTGCCTAAGAAGCCATACCAGGTAGCTGTAGAGCAAACTCATGCGATTATTTATTTATTTTCATTTATTGAAGGATGTTCATTTCATTGATAGTGTTGTCATATTCTTTACCAATATGCATATGTTTTGTTGTGGTATTGTTTACTAATATGCGCATGCTTTGCAGTTCCTCAACATTTGGACTCTTAGAGAGTACCTGGAATATGAGATGAGAATTCCTAATCTTCCTTTCAAGATCGATTTTGAGCGAATAGTTGATGATTTTATCTTCATGTGTTTCTTTGTTGGGAACGACTTTCTACCACATATGCCCACATTGGAAATACGTGAGGTACATTTGGAACTTCTTTTCAAGTGATATGTGGGGCATTAAGTTTGCTGTTCTATTTTACCAGTAATGATTAATAGCTGTTCATCATATTTTCATTGCTAACTGATATTTAAATATTCATGGTTATTGATATGTCTGATCGCTTACTGTATCAAAACATAGCAAAATATCTGATACTTTTCACAAACTCCAACAAGATATTTCAAAATACAATCCGATCAGGAAGCTTAAAACTACAAATTCAGGAGCAGTTGCTTCTATCCAGCATGGGGTTACTGGGTTTATGCTATATTAGAAAGCAATTGTTACACTTAGAAGCAACAGCTCAAACATATTTATAGCATCTTACAATAGGAGAATTCATTTGGAAATGACTTGTCTAGTATTTTCTGAAACTATAGACAACTTATGAAAATAACCAAACCAAGTGAACTAGGTATGTATCCTAGAGCTTCTTGTATGTGTACAGGGCGATATCATTAATGATTAATTATACAAGTGACTGCAGAATATTGGTTGTGTTGCTTGACAATCTGAGTGATGAAGAATTTTAACGGAGCAAATGCTTTTTTGTCCAGAAGAAATATGTAAATCAAATTAAAGAAAGCTGGTCTAACAAAATAATAAGCCCAAATATATAAATCCTCAAAATTATTGGGTGTTGAAGAACTAGTCTGGACCTGGCATAGCCACATAGGCTCCTAATATGTGGTCAGACATCATGCTCAAGGTTTTAGCCTTACAGGTAGTGCCCTAGAGGTGGTAATATTTGTGTTATTATATGTCCAATACTTGAAGACATCAAAGATGTTGGCTTATAGGCACGGTTAGTAAGATGGGTACATTTGCACATTGTATTTAAGTGTCTGAACAACTTGAGTGATTCTATGAAGGGTATGCTCTTTATTCATGAAATTGCAATGTATATGAGGATTGCAGCATTTGTGTACACTGTTGGTGGTAGACATGTTGATTCTTAGAGATGTCATAGTACTGCAATCCAAATGAATCATCGTCTTTGTGCAATCCAATTCATTGTTCTGAGCTCTTTCGTCATTGTAGTGTGTGATCTTAAGTTTAATGTTCTAGATGGATTCATTAACTGTGTCTTGGGAGCTATTGCCTTCTATAGCTCTATGTTATTGTAGCTTCCATTTAAGGGTGCTTAATGTTTATGTGCTGCAAAAAAGACTTTTTTACTTATTTCTATTCTCTGCTTTTCAGGGTGCAATTAATTTACTTTTAGCCGTATATAAAAAGGAGTTTAGGGCCCTTAATGGGTATCTGACTGATGGAAGCAAGGTGACTATCTTTTGTTATATATCTAGGTGGTTTTTGGCTTGGAGGTTTTACCTCTTAGGCATTGAAGTATTTGGGGACTCTAACTGTTTTTTATTTAATTTTCTTATTCACTCCCAGCCAGACCTTAGCAGAGTGGAGCAATTCATTCAGGCTGTGGGATCATACGAAGATAAAATATTTCAGAAAAGGGCCCGTTTGCATCAGGTTAATATGTGTGTGTATTTGAAGTGTTCGTTCAGCTGCTGTACTTGGTCTCGCTATATATCATGATTTTTGAATGAGAGAACGCCGTGGCTTAAATATCAGAAATACATAATAAAAGAAATCTGTCTTTGGAGGCAATGTTCATGGGAAGCCAGTTACATATGTTGTCATGCGATGATTAATTAGTAAACTGTGCATACCAAATGCTTATTGCATGATGAAATTCCCTGCTCAATAATTTTGATATGGGTGCATCCCCATGCATCCTCCTATTTGAAGTGTCCACATAGACCTGAAAGGATATTTTTTCCTATCTACAAAAACCACTTTTATGGAAGCCTTTTAACTTTATAGCTGCATGCTAGCTGTATTTTCTATTTGTAAAGTTAAACCATATTAATGTCTTTTTTCTTGCCCAGAGACAAGCTGAAAGGATAAAACGTGATAAAGCTCAAGCCAAATCTCAAGCAACAAGAGGAGATGATGCTGAACCACAAATGGAACCTGAATCACTTGTTCCAGTTGGCCGGTTTCAGGGATCACGTCTTGCTTCTGGTCCTTCACCATCACCATATGAACCTAAGGGATTCCATGGTAATCAAAGCCATCCCCGACCACAAAAATTGGCACGCTTGTCTTCCGGTTCAACCGTTGGTGCTGCCATTGTTGAAGCTGAAAGCAGTCTTGAAAGAGATGTATGTTTACCTTCCTTGAGGATTAACATTATTCAAAGTACAATGGTGATGTTGTAGGTCTAATATCCGTGCACTAACCTTTTTGTGGAGCTGGTGGGAAGCAGACATCAAAATACAAGTTCATCTAGTTCTTCTTCTATTGAGTTACTGGATCATGTTTTTTGGTTTTATAATATTTCTTCTTCGCTTATGGGGCACATGAACTCTTTAACACAAAGTTGGCTTCCCACAAATCTAGACTTAGTTTTTTGGTGGTAGTTGTATTTGTTGGACATTGTTTTGTGGTCAACTTCTTTGTTTTTTCCTCGGATTTGAAGTCTTGCTTGTTTTCAGGTACTTGACAACAAAGAAGAACTGAAGACGAAGCTGAAGGGGATACTTCGTGAAAAATCTGATGCTTTTAATTCTGAGCAGCCAGAGGAAGATAAGGTTAGAACATAGAGATCCATAGAAACTCTAATTCTAGAACATAAGATCTATAGAAGCTCTAATTCTATCTTACGTTGAATGCGCAAGCAATGACAGTTAATATATGCACCTCCTTTATTCGTGAAAATGCTTACTTGTAATCAAGTACCAATGTATGCAAGGCATAGACACTTCTGATGGATCGATGTGCCAGGTATTAGATAGATACAGATAGGATACATGAACATGACAGAGAAAAGTGCCACTTTTTTCTCCTTGGCACTGCCTCGGCACCTTTACATGAAAGGGAAGATGATAGAGATGAAAAGAGAAAGAGACTAGAGGAAGAGAGGGAGGGAGAATGAGCAGTGGTGAAAGAAGAGGTGTGGTTTTTTCTAGTCATGCTGTGTTAAGGTGTGTGTGTATTTAGGTTGAGCCTAGATAACATGTTCTTTTATATGCAATCAAGCATGGCACTTGTGTTTCTGGAAAAAAAGGCACATGATGTGTACTGTAAGCAAACTGTGATGTTGCTATATATCTAAGAATGGTACTCTCAATATCATGTGGAGGGTTTGTGCAAAAGTTATGGTTGCCTAGCGCAGACGTTGGTAAAGAAATGGAGAATTATAATTGGAGGGTGGATTACAGGAGGTTGCTTTTGGAAACATACAGAGGGATCGACTGTTGTTTCTTTTAGCTTGCCAGTTTGCAAGTACAGTATGTTAGTGATATTGCAAAGATCATTGACCAAGGTTGGAATGTATAAGTTGCATTCGAGTTAACTTACTCTTCCTCCATTCTTTGTTTTAAGATGTCTTGTTTGGTTTGACTTTGATGTGTTACATTTAAGGAATTATTGCTCCTGTGAGCACAGAGGTTCTATATATTATTTTTTATATCTTCTGTTTTTTTCTTGTTTCCTATTTACCTTCCTTTTTTTGGAGGAGTGGGGTTTGGTTTTGTGGGAACTCCTTGGTATAGTATACATGTTCTAACTTCTATGTTTTCTCACATGATATTCTTCCAAATTACAGTGTGACGATGCTATTTCTCAAAGTTAGAAAATGTCTTAACCTGTCGAATATTGAACTTCTAGGATTATTTTGTGGTATTCATGTTTGCTATGGTTCATGTCTCTCTAATCCATTTTTTTTCAGATAAAACTGGGAGTGCCTGGGTGGAAAGAAAGGTACTATGAAGATAAGTTCTCTGCAAATTCACCTGAAGAGCTTGAGGCAATACGGAGAGATGTTGTAAGATTTTAAATCTTTCTGGTGTTTTCATGAAGGACCATTCTGTAATGCTGGTCGAACTTTGAGATTCTGCTTACTGCAGATTGTTCTCTTTGTCCATGCAAGTAAAATATATGAACATAAAAGAAAGTAAAAGAAAGAGAGGGAAAGCAAAAGAAGAACGAAAGAGGGGGGAACTTGTAGCAATTATATCATTATTACAATAAGCAGCTAGTAGACTTTTTACCCCACTTCTCTGCTGTTCTTGGAGATTAATGATGTAATTTGAAATCATATGGATGCTTTATTTTTATCAGGCAGCTTCAAATTTCACAATTATTAGATCTTATAGTGAAATGCTAACAAGAATGAATCTAAAACTATATGCTTACGACTTTTTACAGGTCCTAAGATATACCGAAGGCTTGTGTTGGGTGATGCACTATTATTATGAAGGCGTATGTTCCTGGCAGTGGTAAAGTTCTTTTTTATAATATTCAGCCACGACTTTTTAGAAAATATTGATTGCTACTATCTGTTAGTATTTAAAGGAGTTTGGAATCTTATTGAAGCATTTTTCACTTTTTACTGAATGAAATTAAGAACAGTTTTGAACCTCAGGCTAGATGTTCTGTGTGGTACGTGTTGGGAACATGTCATTTTTTTAGATGACGTTCTTAAAAGGGTCATTTTTTGTGTGTATAACTTTATTTCTTTTTTGAAGTACGTGCTGGGAATATCTTGAAGCTGTTAAAGGAATTTTACATTGATCTGCATTGCTCAAATTTTTTGTTTCAGGTTTTATCCATACCATTATGCACCCTTTGCTTCTGATCTTAAGGATCTTGGAGAATTAAGTATCAACTTCGAACTAGGTTCACCATTCAAACCATTTAATCAGCTGATGGGTGTGTTCCCTGCTGCAAGGTTGAACGTGCTATATTTTTTCCCTCAATTTCTTTCCATATTGCAAATTTCTAACCGAGTTCATTTTTGCAGTTCCCATGCCCTTCCTGAGCATTACAGAAAATTGATGATGGATCCAGATTCACCTATTATTGATTTTTACCCAACCGGTAAAGTCTGTGCTTTGACAAAGTAAAGCGTTCATTGTATTGGTTAAAAAAAGATTTTGCACTCCTAATCTTTTTGTATATTGTGTTTCAGATTTTGAAGTTGACATGAATGGCAAGCGGTTTGCGTGGCAGGTGTGCTTTCTTTTTTTTACCTTTCCTTTTGCACATCTGGGCAGAATGTGTTGTGGTTGACTATTGTTGTATTTGAAGATGTTAACAAACTTAGCTTTCTTGTAATTATTCGTAGGGAATAGCAAAGTTGCCTTTCATTGATGAAGAGCGTCTTCTTGCAGAAGTAATGAAAGTAGAACATACTTTAACGGTACGAGGACTATTGTTTGCAGACTTGGTCACCTTCTATAATTCTATCCAGTGAAAATGATTTCTTCTAACTCTTTGTGCCTTTATTTATTTGTTGTTTCTACAGGAGGAAGAGGCTCGGAGAAATAGTACGATGTGTGACATGCTTTTTGTGGCATTATCGCACACACTATCTCCGTACATATTTTCTCTGAATGACCGTTGCAAACAATTATCGGCCAGGGAACGAGTTGAAGTCAGAGAACAAATTGACCCTTTGGCAAGGTCTGTATTGCAAATTTGCAATGTCTACTTGACATTTTTTCTTTGTTTTATCTTCGTATGCAATCTATTTATGTTGCTATTCCTGTCACACATAAACTCGAATGTGAGCTTGATTTTTTGGATTTTGCATGTAAAAAGTTGAATGAAAGAGAATGGATTGAATTTCATGAATGATTGTCAAGGTTTTACAATAGAATTGGAAATTGATGACAATTGCTCAAATATCTACTGTTTTTCGTGACAAGATCTCATTAAGCTCAGTTGCAATTGTAAACGAAATTCAAGATTTTTTCTTATCAGATATCCTTCTGTTCTATTATCAAATTAATATGAAAAGGTATTCACACCTAAATTATATATTAACTACCCATATCCAAATATCTTCAGCTGCCTGAACCAGTATATAAGCCTTTGCATGGTGTTTGAAACTTAAGAACAGGATGATCTTTTAATGATAGTCATGATAAATGCCTGATATAAGACAATTGTTGGTGCTGTTGGGAATTATTTCAGCCAGAGTTCCGCCTACATTTTTATCCCTCTTTTGGGGTTGATTTTGTTTGACCATCTGTGTGGCAATATTAATATCCTGCAAGTGGTGTCCATTAATTTCACTGTTTTACTTTTGTCAAAATAGTTACTGTGAATGAGTTACTTCATTTGCCAGTTTATTGATTTAGTAGTTGGACATATATCCTAAGTATATTGTTTTAATAGCTGGACGTATATTGTTTTACTAGATATTATATCTTATTCTAGATTTTCTAGTCTCTAAGCATGCTTACATTTGTTCATCTGAATCTCCACTATATTGCATTCTCTTTCATTCTGTAATTATGAATTGTGGGATATTTTCTGATTTAATTTGGGGATGTGTGCAGTGGTGGAATGAATGGCTATATATCTCTTTGCGCTGGAGATCCCTGCCCTCCAATATTCAGTTCACCTGTTGAAGGGATGGATGATATCATGGACAATCAAGTCATGTATGTAAACTTCAAAGGATGATGCCTTTTGCTTCCATTTATTTGGTATATTGTGTCTATAAATTAACTTATCTACCTTTGTCTGGCTTGCCTCTCAGATGTGCTATATATAGACTTCCTGAATATCATAACCATATATCTCGACCACCTCCAGGGGTCAAACCACCCAAAAAGGTAATTAGTACGGTACACCATTTATTTGGGAACATATTATTTTTGTACCATTTATATCCTTCGGGGACCTACCTTTGTGTGGGATTTACTAGGTTTGTTTGGTTTGGTGTATCTTTTCTAAAATTTTCATATGTACCTTTGGATGTCTCTTCTCTTTCCTGTATTGGTCTTAAATGCCACTCCCTTCTGTTGCAGACTGTAACGGTGGACGATTTGCAACCGGAGCCTACTTTATGGCATGAAGATACTGGAAGGAAGCCCTGGGAGAATGGAAGGTAGACGAAACCTTTTGCTATTTATTTGTTGCCTAATTAACTTACCAATTGGCATCTACAAATAAACAATTTTATGAGAATTTCCTAAACAACTTCCTGTTGACATAGGAATGGACACAACAGGCATCATAACCCCCCTGGATCTGCCTCTGGCCGACAGCTTGGAGATGCTGCACATCGGCTTGTCACCAATAGCTTACAATTAAAGAACGATAGGAATGGTCATCATCAAGCATATGACCCGCACCCACATCATGGGCCACCACCTCCTTTCCGACCTTACCAGAGTCATAGACCACCCTATAATCAGGACCAGAGTAGGATGGTGCAACCTAGATCCAGTTATCCTCCACATAACTATGATCCGAGTTACGGCCAACCTAATTATCCTTCAGGTACCCGTTATAGCGGCCGGCCTGATTTTATCGAGGGTAGTGGTGGTAGACACACACATGGGTACCACCAGAATCAACATGTATACCCTCCACCACCACGTGGCCACCATCAAAGCCCACAACCGCCTGCTAGCAGTAGTTACTATTCGCAGCAAGGTGGTGCTTACAACAACAGTGGGAACTACGGCGCCACCAATCATCATCAACCACCGACTGCGGGCTGGGCTCCTCGTGGTGGCGGAAGAGGCCAGGTACGCCCTCAACATGGTGGAGGCAACCAGTTTTCAGCGTTGAGTAGAGATGGAACAGGTAGAAGGCCGCAGCAGCCTCATCGCCGCTAGACCATCAGTGGCACCGGTCTACCATTTGTAACATTTGAACTTGTATTTCTTAGAGATCTTGTATAATATTTGTGTTTTTTTAGGTCTAGTAGTCTGTTTACTATATGAAAAACCAATTCCAGTTCCTAAAGATTTACACATATAGGTTAGGTTCACAAGATGATTGGATGGTGTTGTATACTTGCCTTTTATGTGCCTTATTAGCAGCTTCTGGAGCAATAAAACTCAGAAAATCTTTATTCCATGGCTTTTTATTTTGTACCCAATATTTGTGAGTGTGTTTGTAAGTTGGGGTAGGAAAATGAAGTATTCCCAAGAAATTTGCTTTTGCTTCTTGATATGCATTGTAATTTGGCCAAACTCTTTTTCATGCCATCTAGTTCTTGTTAAATCCTTTTTGCTCAACTTTTTTGGGGAAGAGAAAGTATGGGTCTGTTTGTTAACGACTTAATGAAACTTATAACTACTTGATCAACTACATATGGTTGTTTGGTAGTGTCTTAATGATATCGAAAGTGGTTTATTTGGTAAGTTTCTATTTGGAAGACTTTTTTTGAACGACAAGCAAGACTTTGTTAAATGAAACGTCCAAAACAGTGGGGATTACAATGGAAAAAAAAAAACAAAGACTTGCGAAATGGCTACTGTTATTTACACAGAGTATCTTTGATAAATTTTATAAAATAAAAAATGAGTTAATTTTGGATTTGGTTCCTTTGGTTTGTGAAAATGATTCTTAAACATCATTTATTGTAGATAAGGGCTCATCGTATGCTGTATTGTAACAAATCAAATTGGTCCCCCACGCAAATGGCCATCAACTTCATCTGTTAGAATTAAAGGCATTTCTATCATTTACTATTTTGCCTTTTTACATCAATTTATTTCCATTTTTACTTTTTATTTTATTTTTGTTTGTCTTTTTCTTATTTTTGTAAAATCCCCTAAGCTATAAGGACCAAATACGTAAATAGCTCTAATATATATATATATATATATATATGGGCCTAATCAAATGAGAACTAATTAGTTTGTGGTAACTGTGAGAACCAATATTAACCACAAATCAATAAA
>NC_037542.1:3705916-3708580 GCF_001531365.2 Cynara cardunculus var. scolymus | reverse complement strand
ACAAGATTAACAATTTCATGAAAAAATTTCATAAGATTAACGACGGATGAGAGTAGTTTTTACGGTTTTGACAAATTGGAGTGGTTTTCATTTGATCGCTCCTCTTTATATATATATATATATATATATGTGTGTGTGTGTGTGTGTGTGTGTGTGTGCTCGTCGGTTTATTCAACCTTAGATTTCAACACAAAAATAGAACTCGGCGCAAGTATACACCTCGAACTACTGTCGTCTCGTGACAAGTAATAATGGTAAAATACCGGATATCGTTCCCACAGAGATAGCTTGTAAAGTTATTTCAAAAGTCCAGTTTATAAAAACTAATGTCAGATGGCGAAACGAGGGATTTGATTTATCTAAAATTGGGAAGGTTTGATTAACAATTAAGAAAAATATCAGTCTTAAGAAGAAGCACAGGGTGCAACAGTTGATTAAGACATTAAACAAATGATTCAGTAAAAATGTGACATAGCATTCCTGTCATAATTATCTAAAATCAATAAATGATTTTATATAACTACGACAGTATCAACTATCGGGTCAGACGGCCTCACAAGAGCACACACCGGTCAACGTGCTATCGATACGATATCATTTATGTTAGACGTCGTGAATCCTAGCACAAGACAGTGTTACCATCCTACACCGTAGGAGTATAGCGTTTGTCAGACACTAAAGCTATTTATAGCCTTCTCCTATTACCTCAGGTTTTGAAAGTCAATATATTTTTATACACAAAATTAGTTGTCAATTAATTTTAATGTAATCATCAAATAAATATTAAGCACCTGAAATAAACAGTAGACTATAATGCTAATAAGACACCTTTGCACTTTCACATCGGTTTTGGTCTTAATTTTCCGTTACACCCCAAGCTAAGGCGTTAGCCCATCATCGCTCGGTTTCTTCTCTCGAAAGATGTAAGGACTGAAAAATAAATAACTGAGACGGAAAAGTAAATTGCAGAAAGTAAATTACAAGAAATGGAAATACTAGAATTTAAAGTAATAGAAATTAAATAACAGAAATGTAAATTGCAGTAAAGTAAAGACATAAATGTAAAGGACTGAAATGTAAATGACTGAAATATAAATGACTGAAATATAAATGACTGAAATATAAAGACTGAAATATAAATACTGAAATATAAATACTGAAATGTAAATTATTAATAACTAAATAATATTAATTAATATTAATATAATAATAATGAAAGAAAGTACTTGATGGGATGACTAGTAGTACTTTGATGGGATGAGGAGATGACATATGAAAACCTTGGAAAATGGGGTTGACTTTTGATGAAAACTTGCAAGTCAAGTAACGAAACATGCAAAACAAGTTTCGTTACAAAGACCGAAAGACTACTTGCAAACTCGTAAAAACAGATTATTTAGACTATGTAAATTAGCCGTGAGCCACAAAGGACGAGATCCGATGTAAAGCAACAACGATCGACTAATTCTTAACTCGTAAAAGATAAGAAAACGTAACGTAACTTGGAACAGAAATGAGATGAAGATTAAATATGAGTACTTAAATTAAAACTTGAGAACGAAAACACAACTACAAAAGTTGGTTCTTGAAAAGTCAAACAAAGAAAACCGAAAACTTGGAACCGAAAGCAATATTCTTGGGGATGACTAACACAAAGATCTTAAGGATTAAATGGTAGAAAGTATGAAAAAGTCTCCAAAAGTATGTTTAAAACAAGCCTTAAGCCTTCTTTCTATAGGCTAAGGAAGATTACATAGTGGGTGCCAACTAATAATATAAAAGCTTCTTCAAAACTGGGCTTTGACCGGGCCCAAGGTCGTTGACCACGCCTCCACTATGGATCAGCCCATTTCTCCATGGCCCAAGCAAAATTTCAGCTCTCGGACAGGTACTATAAGACCTTGCCACTCCTGGTCCTGTAGGACTGGCGTAGGACTGGGCCCAAAAATCATCAAAAACCTGTAAAAACAGGGAATTAACATTAGATATATATTACTACTAATATATGAAAAAGACATAAAAAGACTCTATTAAGACACTAATGGGCAAATAAAACAAAGGAAAATGGTTAAGAAAATGATGTAATAAGGTTAATAAAATAACACTTATCAGTGTGTATACGTCAGGTTCAAACGAGAAGTTAAACATTATATGAGAAGATGAGAAGTTTCAATATCATATATAATTACATACGTAATATACAAGCTTAATCGTATATGATTAAACACACCCAAAGAAGTATAATCATATATGATAATGAGACTTCTAGCCTTCTCAAAAAATGTTTAACTTCTTGCATTATCCTTCATCCCCCCCTCTCTCTCTCTCTCTCTCTATATATATATATATATATATATAGAGAGAGAGAGAGAGAGAGAGAGAGAGAGTTGGGTTCTAGTGAGAAGGGACGATATGGTGAGAAGAGTAAAAATAATTTTTCACCCTTGAATCAATCCTAATTGAATGTCAACACAAAGAGGTGCATCGAGATACACCAAATTAGTTCTCTTCTAAAGCGCAATTTATGGGTGGACATGAGATTAAAAGTGATCAACGGTTCAAATATTTATTTACTCTTCTCACTATAATTTTTTTTCACACGATCCTTCGCATATATATATATATATATATATATATATATATATATATATATATATAGGGTCA
>NC_037542.1:3683632-3702551 GCF_001531365.2 Cynara cardunculus var. scolymus | reverse complement strand
CTAATTAGTTCTCATTTGATTAGGCCCCTATATATATATATATATATATATATATATATATATATATATATATAAGATCTACAATAATGACATGTACCAAGATGCATCGTATCAATTCTCCTATCAAACATTCATAAATTAGGGGTGAGATTAAAAGTGATCAAGAGTCTAGATTCATTTTTATTGATCTCATCTTAACTTCTATTCTCACACGATCCTTCGTCACAGACACACACATATATATATGCTTGGATTCACGTGAGAGCAAACTGTTTTCGTAAGACCCATGAGAACATTTTTTACACTTGAAAATTTACAACAAAACAGTGTGAGGTAAAAAAAATACGAACATTCATAGCAAAAACACTATGAAAGTGACTTTCACAGTGTTTTGCTGTGAAGTTTCATGTGTAAAAAAGTGATCTCACGAGTCTCACAAAAACATGTTGGTGTCACGTGATCCAAAGTCTATATATATATACACACCCCCCCCCCCCTACGATCACAGGGACGTCATCCCTAATGTTTTACTCCTCTATTTCCTGTTTCAACATGAACCTCCCCCATCCCACTAGTGACCTCCCCCGTTGACAATCGCCTTCGTAAACCATCGCCAACCATCAACACCACCACCACGCCATCACACACAGAGACACATAGAACAAACACACACACACACAGAGTCGGAAAAGTGGGTGTGGAGGGTTTCACGGATGATCAAAGATGCCGAAGATGGAGATTCTGTTAAAATATATCACTGTTTGCAATCTTGACTAACTTAACCTGTTGTCCTTATTTTGATAGAATATTTAACAAATAGGGGTAGAAAGTGATGATATTGAAAAGACAAGTTGTTCAAATAAGAAGGACTGTGCCTCACTTCTTGGGATTCTCCTTCTCCTTCTCCCTCCATCTCCATCAGCTGAAGCTGAAAGTCCAATGGAATCCAAAGTCACAAAATTAGACTTTGGAGATCCACTGCACTTGCATCCCAACAACACTAGTGGAGCTTCTCTTTTATCGTTCAAGTTAAGTGGGGGGATAATTACTGAGTTTGGTCATGTGCCATGATTTTAGCCTTGAAAACTAAAAATAAAACTGGTTTTATTGATGGGTCTTGTCCTCCTTTTATAGATCCTGTCTTAGGACAATGAGATCGATGTAATTATGTTGTTCTCTCATGGATCATGACTTCCATGACTGAGGACCTTTTTCTAGGACAAGTTTTTTCAAAAGAATCTTCCCAAGTTCGGGAAGAATTAAAAGAAACGTATGATAAAACAGATGGATTTGTCACATTCATATTTACCAGAAAATTAACTCCTTATGTCAAAACGGCACCTCCGTTTCTGAATATGATCATAAGCTAAATTCTCTTTGGAAACAGTTTGATGCTCTTGTAAAACTCTCATCCTGTACTTGCAAGGCTTCCCACGATTTTTTGGTACATAGTCAACTGATTAAACTCATGCAGTTTCTTATTGGATTGGATGATGTTTACCAACCTATTAAAAGTAACATTTTACCTAGGGACCCTCTTCCTTCTGTTAATATTGCTTTATTTGGTTATTTTGAAACATAAACCTTCGAAGAGTGTTTACAAGTTTCTTGAATATTTGGATAACTTTGGAGCAATATATGGTTTTGATTTCTGGAAAGTGTTATGTTTAGGATTTATCCAACTTATGAATTTTAACAGCCGCAATTGTTCCCAAATCTTGATATACGGCTATTATTGGCTTTGTAAGAACCTTGAGAATATAAACGATTTGGTTTTAAACTTATTTCTTCCATGCTTGAATAAAGTAGATGGTTTATGGACTCGTCCATATTATGGGTGTCATGAATGTTTTAAATATTCAGAAAATATGTTTTTCTGCCCTGTATGGTTTACATTGGCTTTTATTTAAAATAGTCAATTGTCTTACGATGCTTTTTGCCATGGTTTTAACTCAAAAGAGTTTTGGGGACCTTCACCCGATTTTAATAACTCAATGTGGAGCTTTAGACGTATAATACATTTATTGCATATTTGATAGACATTATATGCTCGAAGTGTGTTAATCATTCTATCGGAGTCGTATAATTTTCGGATTATAATGCATTGGATCCATAGGCATGTGAGTAAGTCGGTTTGTTATTTGAGTAGCTGGTATAACAGAGAGAAACCCGTGTGGGTTGGACTTCGGGACCATAGCCGGTATTGCGAAGAGGAACCCGTGTGATTTGTACTCGAGATCATGGGTATTGCGGATATGATCTCTTGTTGAGTCAGACTCCGGGACCTTGGGTATTACTGTGATGAACTCGAGATGAGTCAGGTGCCGAGACCCATGTGTTGATCAATGGTTGTCTTCTAAGAAACGAAACCAAATCTTTCCCTAACCATCAAAGTCGGTGGTGGTGGCGGTCAAACCCATGAGATCGTTGTAAAGTTGACCACTTTCTCCATTTTCGAGATAGTTTTAAGGAACCTGTTGGAGCATAAAACTGGTATAAAATCTCCATTTTCTTCATCTATAAGCATACCTAGTTGATACAAAGTCATAACCTTGTAGATAGGGATGAAACTCCTTTGCATGATCTCCAATATTCATGAGAAAAGCCTAATCACATCTCTTGTGAGGAAAATAAAAGGGGATTCACCATCAATAGCCACAGGAAGAATTGGAGATTTCACTAAGGATTTAATGGACTAATCACAATCTTTCGGAGATTTCGGAGTTAACGGAATAGGGAACAGCCAACGATTACTTCATAACCTACTAACTACTACTACCTTGACCTCGATATAGATGGTAATGACAACACTTTTGTTAGAGCAAAATTATTAGTCATAACATCTCCAAGGAAGAGGTCATCAAAGAGCTATTACTAAGTTGAACGATCATGTCAGGTAGGGGTGCTCAAAAACCCGATGAACCCGACCAACCCAACCCGAATTAAAAAAAAAAAACCAACCCGAGGTAACCCGATGCATGATCGATAGAAAAATTAACCAACCCGAGGTAACCCGATGCATGATCGATAGAAAAATTAACCAACCCGACCTTATTGGGTTGGAATCGGGTCAGGCCCAAAAAAACCCGACCAACCCGATGGACCCGACCTTAACTTTAGCTTTGAATTGTAGATGACAATCATGACATGACCAACCTCAACGTCAAGAAAGCGAAAGCATCGGGGTTGGAAACGTCTAAAACTATTGTTGTTGATTGATATATTATCATTTGGTTTAAACATTTTTATTGTAATATCTAAATATTTGATGAACTTGCATATTATCTTGAATGGTCGGTCGTATTTCAAAGAAAAGTTTCCTTTATTTTTATGTGATTTTACATTGTTTAAACACAACCCGATCAACCCGAACGGGTTGGGTTGGGTTGAACTTTTGTTTGGGTTGGGTTGGGTTGAAAATTTTCAAACTGCCAACATTGGGTTGGGTTGTTAAAACGGCTCCAAACCGATCAACCCGAGCCGTGAGCACCCCTAATGTCAGGTATTCTCTACTTACCCACAGATACAAGTCAATGAACAAAAGATATACTTTTGTGGTACACTCGAGGCTTTCATCACGACCCCTACCAACAAGACGGATTTTGAAAGAAACCCATTGCTCAAAACTTAAAAAGGCATAAAAAATGCTCTATAGTCCGTTCTTTATTAGGCCTAAGAACCAGAAAGTTAGACCAGAACTCAAGAAGCTTCTGACGATTTCATCTATATTAAATCTCTTAAGAATAGCTTATATAGTCATGGATCCGGAGGTAGGGGATGACCTGTAATTAATCTGGCTGTTCGGGTTAAAGGGGAGGGCCTCGTCGAAATCATCCGCTTTCTGCCCCTGTCCAAGTACAAGTAATCAAGCAACATCATTGAATTATGCACTGGTGAAACACAATATCACAAGTGTATCCACATCTGCATATTATGTATGTGTGTGTGTGTGTATATATATATATATATATATATATATACTGACACTAGCAAACACCAGCTGATATATCTTCACCCAGTAAAGACCTTCAATATAGTTTTTCTGCTTTGCATATATCAGATAGGTATTGAATCTCTGCCATCAAATGAAAAAACAGAGTTGACTAGACTATGGATCATTTTAAAAATAGAAAAATGCATGGAAGGTATACTATTTACTATATATAGTAAGACAATTGTATCACCATGTTCGCTGAAAAGCAAAAATAAAATGCAGAAAAGTACTTGAATAACCCTGCTAGAATGTCTGATATTTCTACATATGAAACTTACTAAAACAAGCCAAGTCATGACTATAGTAGATTTTTTCCAGCAAGCACTGCACAAACATAGATTGGGTCATTAGATAAACCAACAGGAAATGTCGGTTTTCAGAAACAAAATGCCTAGTAAATGGCATGACTGATAATTTGTATAAGTTATCTTGTTAACAAGTTTTCTAATGTTATAGAGATCATAAAATTCAAGAATCATCCAGAAATTTCAGAAAGTCCAAGGGTCACGACACGTTCGAGATTGGATTTGCAGTTCTCAACAAGCTTGATTTTAGTTCAGGCCTCGCTTGGTGACGCTTATGTTTGCTATTTAAATTATTTTGCAATGTAAGTACTGTAGTAAAAAACGACCCTTGGCTTAGCCGACAGCAGTACCCAGTGCTCTCTAGTTTTAGCCTACTAACCTAAAGCATCTAGGTTCAAGTCTCACAAGAGACGTGTATATGTACTTTTCCATATAAAAAGGGTGTTGTCACTCCTTATTTGATAGCGAAAGAAAACTTCATTTAGCAAGACAACTTAGATGTAAAAATACGTGGTCATCTAGTTTTCTTTTGAAGAACTGTATTTTATTGGGGCTGAAACCTCAACCTAATAACTCACCCTCAGTATGGTCCATTACAAGACACACTGAGATAGAAAGAAATGGAAACTCTACTCTAGTAGCATTTACACGCACCCGTGCTCATGGGTTGGGTTGATCGGGTTGAAGACATTTAAACAACACAACCCAATGCTTGCGGTTTGAAACATCTTAACCCAACCCAACCCGTATGGGTTGGTCAGGTTGATACTTTGATACATTAAAATATTCTTCTAACCTAGAATGTGTTATTTCACTACTCATAATTTCTTTTTCATCATCAACCACTTGATACAACTTATCCATACTTCTTACGTATATCACATTCAGTTAATTTTCTCAATTTACATGTATATATTCACAGTTACTGAACATATATACGAATGAGTTATATAAAGATGTGAGTGGATTGAAAATATATGTATATGTGAAGAGCATACATGATAGTGTAATTGTCTAATGTACATATTAATAGAAATTCAACAATCATATTAAATCCAAGAAATAAAAGGATATAGGGTTCATCAGGTTGGGTTGGGTTCAAATAATAGTAACCCAATATCAACCCAATACCTACGGTTTGACAATTTTACAACTCGATTAGACATCAGGTTGCTTCAGGTTGAGTTATTTTGTGTTGGGTTGGGTTGATCGGGCTGGTCGGGTTTTTGAGCACCCCTATGTACACGTCCAAATGAAAAACATTGATTTAGGTTCTCCATGAAGTCCTATGAAGAGTTGCATCAGAATATGATGCAATTAAACAAAACCTACTTCAAGAAACAGAAAAAAGAAATCAGAGTATATTAAGTTGAAACAATTAGGATCGTTTACAAAAATAGGAATATGAAAGGATACAATATCAAATTTCATACATCGTAGATGATCGATAGCCCATAAAGAATCAAAACCTAATTATCAAATACAGGGATGTACATAGTTGTTAAAAGCGGCGCTTGAGGCGCGCCTAGGCTCTGAGGCTCGTAAGGCTCAAGGTCTTGGGCTTTTTTCAAGTCAAGGCTCTGCGTATTCACGAGGCTCATGAAGGCACTGCGACTTGGTTGAGGCGCCTTATGGGCCTAGGTGCGCCTCATAAAGAGTTACTAAATACCTAGTAAAACCCTAAGATTAAATAAGTTTTCTCATCTTCTCATCTCCTAGAGTTCTTAAAAGAAGTGTAATTAAAGAGATGACACAAGTCAAACCTTAATATTAAGTACCAAGTCCTTAGAACGTCAAGCCTCCTCTATAAATAGCCAGACCTTAAAACTTCTCCTTCAAGGCTCACACTTTAAACCCTTCTGCCTCTATCGAAATACTATTGGTTGTTGCATTGAAGACTTGTTATGTGTAACTGTGTGAGTGTGTGTGTGTGTGTATACCGATAAGTTGCGCCTCACATTCCTAAGACCCATGCCTCATGCCTGCTCCTCGCGCCTAGGCCCGGGACCCCGTTGCGCCTAAGTGCGCCTTGAGCCTTTAACAACTTCGGGGATGTAAACCTGTAAAAAACCAAACCAAACAAACCCAGTATATCCCACCTGAAAGTAGGGTGTGAGGGGCTATGATATATACAGACTTTTCCTCTACCTCAACGGGTACGGAAGCTATTCCCAGCAAGTCCCCTGACTTGCGAAAAAGATTTGAGAAGCTTAGCCAGACGCCAAGGATCTGGGATGAGCAGCGGAGGGAGAACATGACTTGTGATATTCGTTCTTGGAGACGAGTACTAGCATAGCTGACTATGGACATGTATCTAATGTTGATGAAAGGAAGAGAGATTAGAGAGGTAGAGGGTGAATCTGGAGAAGGATTGGAGAGGCGACAAATAGGTTAACAGAGCCTAGAGCAAAGTTGTTAAAGGCTCAAGGCGCACTTAGGCGCAAAGGGGTCCCTTGGCCTAGGCACGAGGTGCGGGCCTCAGGAATGTGAGGCACATCTTATAAAAAAATGTGTATACATATATACACACATAAACAGTTATACACAACTCAAATATGTAGCAAGTAGTCCAATGCAACAACCAACAGTATTTCAATAGAGGCAGAAGGGAGAAGGGTTTAAAGCGCAAGCCAGGAGGTAAAAATTTTAAGGTCTGGGCATTAGGGTTTGACTTATATCATCTATCTAGTAACTCATTTCTTAAGAAGTCTAGAAGATGAGAAAACTTATTTAATATTCGGGTTTGACATGGTATTTAATAACTCTTTATGAGGCGCGCCTAGGCCCACAAGGCGCATGGCCTTAGTGAGCCTCGTGAATACACCTAGCCTTGGCTTTATAAAAGCCCAAGACCTTGAGCCTTATGAGCCTCAGAGCCTAGGCACGCCTCAGGCGCGCTTTTAACAACTATGCCTAGAGCCTTAAGATAGACAATAGAATGTTTAGTTTTTGTGTCTTTCCTATACATCCCTATGTTTTCTTAACTTGTATAACATTTTTTAAGCCTTGTACAAATTAGTGGAATACTTGCTACAAACAAAGACACATTTTCCCCAGGTAGCCATTCTTGAAGTCTTTGGACTTTTACACTTGTAGTCCCTGAAATTTCTTTCAAGCAATAGAAATCCTATTCAGATGTGAGAAAAGTATCAGAATGGAATAAGGCATGTCTACTGTATGAGTGGGGAAAATGTGCACATCCTAGAACTCATGATCTAAAATTATATCTCAAACTTGCACCACATATCTTATATCAAAATGTGAAAATCAAAGTCAACAAGCTTTTTATTACAAACTAGGTGAGGTAGGCTATATATAAATGTGAGAATGGACTTCTAAATTACTTGGGAACTTACTGCAAATTTTGGGAGTGGGAGTCGGGAGAGTCGAGAATCTTTGAGCGAAATTACTCATTTTAGGTTTATGGGAAATGGAAAGTGAGAGGCCATCATTATTTAAGGGGAGCCCACCCACGTCTACATATATTTTCTATAAAAGAAATTCTTAAATATCAATTATAAAATTTAATTAATTATAAAATATAAACAGGCCAGGTGGGCCTTGCTCAAAAAAAATTAAATTGCCATACCAACCCATTTTTCAAGAATGGTTGTCTAAACCCATTTTTCTAGCAGGCCGGACAGGCCAAGTCTACTGGGTCGTCAGGTCTGTGAGCAGCTCTATGCAAAACCATTCTATCATCAAAATTTCATTCTCACAACATTGAATCCCACTATATCATGATAACAGAGGATGCATACTATTGAAGAAGAAGAAGAAGAAGAAGCAGAATCATACCTGGCACATTCACCTATGAAAATGTGCAAATGCTGATAACTGCGAACATTCATGGTTTGCATGTTTTTCTAGGTTTCTTATTAAATTCCTTGTTATCTTCGGAAATATCTACTTTACAAATAAACATAAAAATTGATCAAGATCATAAATTAAAGAACAATAACATAATAAGGATTGTGTTAAAGTAGTACTATGGAAATGCACTCATCAAAACTTTTGCATAATTCTGCTTGTCACAACATGCTTATGTGTATAGTTAGATTTATGAATAATGTTATCAAGATTTTCAATCATCATCATGTGCAGTTCCCAAGGACCATAGAAATAACTGGAAGCCCATGGCGGATCCAGGATTTTTGTTCAGTGGGGTCACCTTTAAGGTAGACTAAAAACCCGCAAAATCGTCCGATGTGTTTTTAACCTAATTACAACGTTTTTGAGGGAATTTTAAAGTTTTTTGGTTGATTTCGAAGAATTTTTTTAGTGTTTTTGTCGATTCCGAATAATTTTTTTGGTTTTTTTGATTGATTTCAACAGATTTTTTTTGTTAGAGTAACAGTTTTGATTAGGGTTGGGGGCCCATGGAAAAATGTAATGGGGGGAAGTGAAAGATAAATCATGTAAAACCTAAATTTTAACCTATGAATTTTTGTTTTTGAGTTTTTGACTGGGGTCCCTTCCCCCCTCCTTTAAAGCACTGCATCCGCATCTACATTTATAGACTAAGGTACCACCACAAATCTACAATGCAGTTTCCTTAATCATAATACATGTATATCATGATAACTAAAGCAAAATACCTCTTGATGATTGTGTGATATAGGTTCCTTCCAGGACTCCAGTAACTTGTCGGTCCTGAAAGTAAAAAGAAAAAATAAAATAAAATAAAAAATAAAGCATCCGCCTCAGTAACTTTGAGAGGAAATGAGCATCAAATTGGAAATGAATAATTTGTAGTACTTTTGCAAATTACCAAGGTATATATTTATGTGAGAGAATTAAATGCATGTTTTTGCTACAAAACCAGCTAAAGCCTCTGATACAAGCCTTTGGAGCATATAGTAAGCTATGAGGCTGTTTGGTTGGTTTTCCATCAAGTCCTATATGAATAAAGCTGACACTCAAGGACCATTAGAGAAGTTATTGTTACAAGCTCATTTCTTGCGGTAGTGACACTGAATCTCAAGGTTGATTACGGATAACCAAAACAGATAAGTATGGTGCAAATACAGAACAATTGTGATAGATTGCACCTAAGAGGAAATTGGAATCTAGATAAGCTTAATCAGTTCCTGACCTGAGTTGCACATGTAGAGGCATGACAGGAGCACAAGTACCTAGAGGACTATTAGTGCAACTACACTTGTTTAGACCCCAACTAGAACAAGATTATAGAAAACCTCCTAAAGTAAGAAATATGACAATTAGATCCAAACTTGCAAAACATCGCAAAATAGCCCCTTAAAATTTCTCATTTTTTGCAGACTCTTTGAGCTTCAAAAAGATGGCAAAGAAACTCCGAAATTTCAGATTTTGAAGAATTCTCCCTGAAATTTTATGAACAAGAAATTTGACATAAGGCAAATGGTCGAGAGACCCAAACTTGCAAAATAGCCCCTGAGATTTTTCATTTTGCAAGTTCTCCTTGAGCTTCTAAAATATTGCAAAATAGACGCTAAAGTTTAAGATTCTGCAGAACTATCCCTGAAACTTCTATGAACAATAATGGGCCCTTGGACTATATGTAACTTTGGACTCTGCAAAATTTGAAAAATCAACCCTTGACTTCCTACATTTGCAAAACACCCTATGAACTTTCTAAGGTTCACAAAATTGCATGCACTTCTTGTGAAATATGCAAATAATCACTAAACTTCAATAAAGTTGCAACACCGGAAGACTTCCAAAAGACTCCACATCAAGCCTGGACACATGTCAAAATAGGATTACAGTACAGAAGATGGAAGAGATGGAAATGGGTAGCCCCTACAGCGCAGAGCTAATAACAATAGTTCCTGGATGCAAGAAAAATGTTAGTTCTAGGGCTGTGAGGCCTAAATGGTGTTTCTAGTCATTGATGTTGACACAACAAAAGCTGAACAAGAATCGATTGAAACATAAGGCCCTATCTCTGCTAACTGAAGGTAATGGAGAACGAAGAAGAAAAAGGGCAGGGACACCCTAAGGACTAGTCACCATTTATTGATGGTGAGATAAGGTGGTGACTCCGCTATTGCTAAGAAGCAGTTGGACAATATCATGTCAACGTTTAGGATTTGGGAATATCTTTTACCGAAAGAAAACCTAAATGAAAACCATGGACCTAGAAACATAAACATGCAGAAATCCTAGACAACATAAATACTAAAACATATTCATATTTAACCCAAAATTTCTTAAATGGGTAAGTAAACCTAAAAGTGTTACAAACCGCATCATAAACCACCGTCTGGTTGCGCCAGAATTCCAAGGCAGGCAGAAGCACTCTTCCTGCATAACATTAAAGATGTTAGGTGAGATTAAAACAAAACGTATAATTCAAAAAGTTATCTGAAGTTGTAGGAATCCAAGTGTGTATGATTTATGTGGCACCAAAAGACTAAAACAAGGTGCTTCAAAGACTATCTCTGACCTGATCTAGATTTTTTGCCACTGAAAGATTCTGGAGACAAAATGTTTGCACTTCCATATCTATCCTTGAAGCCCTATGCAATAATGTTCTATTAATCCAAAAGAAAGAAGTATATAAAGCACACAGCTGTAAGCCAAACAACATTATACACTACAAAAACGCTTTGAAATTCAAAACAAATAGCAATTAGAATTACATCCTTCTAGTCATGCCTTGAATCTAAATTTCATCCTTTGGCATTTAAAGGTTATATATTCTCAGTTATGGATACTAACATTGTTGAATTAGCAGCCACGAGCTTGCCAAATTAACCCAATGAAAGAATGAACAGTCGGAAATGGGACAAAGAAACATAAATTCTCACAATCTAGTATGAAGATGATACCAAGGATGCAAACTCAGAAAAGAATCATGACAGCTGAAAGAAAATTGTTCTTTCCTAAAATACAAGTATAATATTTTGAAATGTTATAAAGATCTCAAAGCTTGTTGCAACCACATCGTGCACCTCTTATCAAACATATAGAATTATATTCAAACCCATAATATGGGTTGCATAATCTAGGAAATATAGACCTTTACCACACACAAACCATTAAATGTAATCTTTCTTCAAAATCGCACAAAACATAGTCCCAAAACTTCTTTTGGCACCACAAAACATGTAAGACACGGTCACTGCAATAGACTAGTGTGGAGAAGAAGAGATACAGGATAAGGATTAGTACATTATGGTTTGAAAAAGAAAGAAAGCCTACTTGAACGAGTTTAAAGAGTATAGATGCACTTCCAACGTAATGGCTTTGCTAGTATACCAAGAGGCCAGTCATGAAACAACTACTTGTTTAAGTTTATAGATGTTTGAGCAAGAAATGCCCTCAGTACTTGTATCAAACCGTTGGCCCCACAAAAACAAATTTATCGCCCCCGTATAGAGTTATTATAATACAAGAACGTCCAACAGACGAATAAGATGTTTGGCATGTTGAATGTCTGCATAAACAAAATGGTAAGACAATATCATAGAGATAAAGAATTATACAAAGGTCATGTGTGTCAAGGCCCACCTTGATTAATGATGAGAGCACGTTTTCAAACCCTTCAATTGACATTTGACACTAACACACAATCATACTCGTTGAAGTAACTCAGTCATTCTCACAAATAGAACTTGGAGCATCCATCCAATTATTTTATTGTTACTAGATTCTTGCATTGTAATAGAAAATATTACCTTCCCAGCTGATGTCCTTGTTGGGTGTTTGAGATCAAGCCTTGAGGTAGATTTAGCTGATTTAGGACTTGTTATGCATTGCCTTCCTGATTTAGATCTTGTCATGCTTGCTTCTTTGAACACAATTCCTTGCTTTGCAGCTCCAGCCTTAAAGGCACCTCTATTGTCTGAGACATCAATCATACCGGTGACTTCACGTGCTGCGTCTTTCTTCTTATTTCGACAAGCTTTCATGTTTGTTCTTGAAATGACTATGTTGTCATCTAGATCTATATTGCTTGAAGCAAAGTTGAAATTCTCAGTGGAACAATTTACTAGGCATCCAACATCCATGCTTGTGGTACTTAATGGATCCAAAGGATTTGAACGCTTGGCTTTGAAGTGTTTTGCCTCTAAATCACTTCTTGTGGCAATCTGTGATTCACTGATTACATCAGCATCAATATTTTTCCTCAGATTAGAAGTACCAACTTGAGAAGCTAATTTGATTCTCAGATCCTCGGTAACATCACCAACATATTGGACATTCTGTTTTCGTTTTGATTTAATCCTTGAGACCATGTCACTAGAGCAAGTTGAAGCTTCATTTGACCCATTTTCGTATATAAAAGAAAGATTTGAAGAAATTTTCTTCAAATTCTGCTCATCTAGATTTCCCTCAGACGTTGAAATATTCTTCCTGCTTTCGCACTTCACACCACAACCAGAAGAGGAATTTCCTTTCTGATAACTTCTCAAGTTCAACAATTCCAATTTTTCAGCAGCAGTCTTAATAGAACTTGAAGCACCATGATGCAGAAAGTTTGTTCCATCACAATCTACAACATTTACAGCCTTGTTATTAGATAAGGAATTGTTAATATCCTTCCTTGGAATGTCAGAACTTCCCAAATTACCAGGATCAAAATCAGTTGATTGGTCCAAATTGATTATATCATCTAGTACAGATCCATGTGTTGAACGATTTTTACTGTTATCCATCTTTGTCATAGATCTGGTCACACGCCTACTAGAGACCCATAAACACTTCAAAACTGTATACGAGTCCTCGGCATCAATTTTGAAATTCTTTGACGAAGGATAGTCTCTCACATCGTCATGCTTCATACAGTGAATATCATTGTTACCAGAACTCATCTTGAGACTTGGATCATCATCAAACTCCAATGTCAAAGAAGATCTATCACATAAAACTTCATGCCCAGCTTTTATTATATGCTCCTGTACGACAAACCAGCTTTTATTATATGCTCCTGTACAACAAACCACAATGACTGATCTTTCAAAAGAGAAAATAAGACTCAGAAGACTTTTCAAGGTTTTATTGGGTTGAGGGGTCTGCTGAACATGTATATGCTTTGCTTGGCTTTGCCTATAGCTTAATGAAGATCAATAATTATAACATCGGTAAGAAGAATAAGCTATGATATGAATTTATCAAATTCCAAGAACTGGAAGAAGTTATGAGTATACAAGTTTCAAAGCTCAATAGGTCATATGTTTTCCATTATAGTGTATTTTTGCATAAATTAAGCAATACCAACTCATAAAATATAAATTGGAAGTATAGCTTAGTGGGCATGGTTAGCAGTCTTCTAAACCAAGCTTCTCCCTGAAACCTTTCCAAAACAGTCTAGACATTTTAATCCTTTTGCAATCCTTTCAAGATGTCTATAGGCAGCAGTGTTATAATAAATAAATCACTTTAGGTGATAAATATGAATAAAGAAAAGGTCAAAGGGTTGATTTGGCCAAGCACAAGTATTAATTCGAGTTAAATTGGACATTTCAGTTTTCTCTCAATCTTTCAAACGAGTTCTAAATGTCAACTAAGATACTTTAGGGCATGTCAACCATAATCCATCCCATTCAACCTACCTATCACGAGTCTGTTTACATAAACCTCTAGGCATGCAACTAATGCAAATGAAAGCTTAATGCAACAGTTAAAATGACCTAGTATGCTTTAAAAATTGTGACTGAAACATGCTTGATTGTTGTTTTATACAAATATACAATATGCTCAGGCAGAGTATGAAAAGGTATTGCATTGAAAATTCAGGCTTTACATTGTTTTGCAAGTTAAATACTTCAAGAGTATCACCAAAGTATTAGATGCATAACGAGGAAAGCATACATGTGGAATTTCAAGCGATGATGCATTCATGAAGTTACTGGCCTTATTGCTCAAAATTGTTTCTTCACAATCTTCAACTCCCATATCCACAGTGTGGCTATCACGATTCAATAATTTACCTTGGGAGCTATCATGAAAGTCGTCATGTCCTTCAATGGAGTCTTCCCCATCCTTATTTACTGAAGATGTCAGCACATGGAGAAAGTGAGAATGTATGTTCCAGAGTTATAGAATTTTATGTTTCTGTACAATAAACATTTACTTTCTATCTTCAATAAAACTACTTTTTCTTCTAAATAACTGTGATAAATGGACCTTTGGTCCAACTACTCCACGGGATCCAAGCAAAGCGCCCCCTCCACATAAAACAGTTGCAATGTAGGCCTTTTGGCCAACAGAGCATGGCCATCATGTACTTTATAGCACCAATGGTATTCAAACCAACCTATTCGCCAAATGTTCCATGTCTCACCCACTAGGACAACCCATTGGGGTTTTCATTGAATGACTACTTGTCAGGATTAGTATTTACCTCTTGACATACCTTGGGCAGCAGATACTCTTTTGGGCCATCTTGTACAAAATTCCTCCCAATAAGGGGGGAAACCAATAAGAAAATGATCAAATACCTGTAAGTGTAAAGATATATAATATTAAAAGCAACTCATATAAAAGGATAAAGTAATGTCCTAGTCGATTTGGCTAAAATGATCTATGCCATGGAGAAGGAATCGAGCTAAACCGATTCTCAATTGTCAAGCTCTCTTGTTATCCATTCCATTGGACCCAGAAATGATACATTGGAAGAATCGTTGGGTCTTCCAATATCAATAGGTTTAGATTCTCTTTGGTTAAACTTACCATGTCTTCCATGTCATATTAATGTAACCCAATGCATTAGCAACAGACGACTACACAATTGATTCATGTAGCCAGCCACCATTTGAATAAATGATGCAGATCTTTTGAATTTGTCTTGTTACTATTTTTCTCCTTACTTCTAACATACATAGCTTTTCTTTTACTAAAATGAAACCTCGAGCCTATAAATGTTTCCTTTTTTCTCAAGTGAGATATACATATGTTCTCACTCTACATGATAAACCCCTTGTACAACTAAAAGTTGAAATTCACCAGACCACATGTCCTTTTTGCCATAGATTTAATATAAAATGCACTTGAACTGACAGTTGATCAACAGCTGCTCATACATATAGTTCTTTCACCAAGCAACTAAACTTATATCCAAAAAATTAACCTTGAAAGGTAGCAAATATCAATAGTTCTTTTGTGAATATCAAAGACCATTCTTCAGGAAAAAAAAAACCTCAAATGAAGGCAGATTAACAAGGACAAACTGCTTTAAAACTGAAGCTCCTTTTACAAACACACATATTTTCAAAAACTAATGTTTCAGTCCCCATCTATCATAGCGATGAGAAAATTACATTGCTCTTCAAAGGATATGCATATCCTTAAACAACTCTCTATCACAACTTATACTTCTGACCCAAATTATGAACGATGGCAACACCACGCTAAGACACAACAAATGATAGCTAAATGTAATAAAGCTACTACCTCTATTAAATACTGATAATGAACCAAAGGGTCATTGTGGCCCAAAGGTACCCGGCTACCCGTAGAGCCCACCCTCTAAGGGTTTATGCCAATGATAAGAAGTGTGTGTGTGAGTTTTTCCATATATAAAATATTATACACGTAAAAAACTATAGAAAATAAGATACTCAAAGAACATGAGGTAGTCAAGATTCTTTTACTTACCTCAGAGCGAAATCCATTTCCAAGCGTTCGATTTTTGTTAATGTATCCTTGCAGAATCACACATAGACCGTCAACCGTCTCTAATTCAAAGAAATCGTATACCTTGAGAATCGGTGCAGAAGAAAAGCATCGCTCGGCCCGATTCCTATAGTCTCATCAACAATCATATCGATGCACAAATTACATGTAAATTTGACAACCAGTAGAGAAACAAAAAACAATTTATAGAAAACTGTTTACATCATCCAAATGTGTCAAATTGGCTAATGCAAAATCTTAACCCCTCGACTCTTGCGCTTTCATAGTGGTAACACAAGGTCCAATAAGCGTCAGAATGATAACAAAGCAACTACTGAAGTACTAAATAAAGAACAAAACCCATAGGTATAGAAAGCACGCACTGTTGGGAAATGCACGTAAGGCCTGCAACGCCTAGTGTCTTTCTGTCATCATCTGGTTTGGGTTTAGTTAGCCACCAGTCTCGTAAGTGAACCTGTTTCAAAGGGAAAAAGCATCTATGAATGATGCGAGGAACTGAATTCACGAAACGAGGGTATGAAAACAAGAAACTTACTGATTTTTGGAAGTGAGAACGACAAGGAGGTGAACTTTTGGCAGCATCAGAGAACTTCAAAGTATAATCCAACGCCATTGACAGGGTCGTTCCTGAGGTTTTTTTTGATGATCGGGGCAGAAAACCAAAAAAAAGGCCCCCATATATATACAAACACTACATACGTACATATATAAAAGCGAAAACTAAACATACTATATTTATATTACAAGGGGTTTGGAAATTGCATATTTGAAATTGCTTATATGAAATAATTTATTTTATCGATCTATTATAAGTTATAATGAATTAATTTCTTCAAAGATTTCTTATTATCAGACTGGCACCGGTATAAGTTGTTTTATCCAAACACTTAAAAGTGTTTAATTATCGAACCACACCGGAATAAGTCAATAAGTTATTTTTATAAGCAATCTCAAACACCCCCTAGTCAACATACGCAATCGTCCCTAGAAAAGGAAAAAACACTGAAAATTATAATAAAGTATAGATATTGACTTATTCCGGTATGGTACTGATAATAAACATTTTCTTAATTTTTTTTATGGAAAAAATGGGCTTGTACCGGTGCTAAACCGGTGATAAAGAAGTTTTTAATAAGTTATTCATCTCTTATTTAACAGTACCAACTTATTAGCTTTGAAGATAAATCATGTACATCATCATCAACATAAATAAGATCAAGAACCCTAAATCTAACATAAAAACGAATTTCTATACATTGATTCTAAAAAATAGTAATACAAAACTAAGGGGTCGTTTACTAAACTCTTATTTGGTAAGTGTTTACCGGGTAAATTTTCTTATCTGATGAACATAACAAGGGTCAAAAATCTTACCCGGTAAGAGCAATGATAAAGATAGAGAGTCTTACTCGGTAAGTGAGGGTGCCTGACTCTTACCCAGGTAAGTGCTTACCGGGTAAATTGTTGCATACAATATTATTTTAATGTACTATAATCTTACTCGGTAAAATAAATTACAGTGTTCACTTCAGCATTTAGGTAAACGGCCCCTAAATCAAATCTAGAACCCTAAAATCAAAACCTAATTAACCCTATATCCAATATAGATGCAAATTGAAACCTAGAAAAAGAAAACCCATAAATCTCTTGATTTGAAGCAAAATAGACGTACAAAAAACCGAATAGCCAAGTTGGCGCGATATGGGATAGGACAAGACCTTACTATCCCAAGTTTGGCCCGACATAAAACAGAGACAAGAGCTGCTGGATAATGTGGGACAATTTTTTTTTTCTTGTTCCATTAAAATAGGTGGAATAAGATGTGACAAAAATGAGATCCAAACTAAAATATTATTAATTAACTCTCGTTTGATATATGACTTTAACATGATATTTGTTTTCGTGGTCACCGATGCTAGTTGAGGCCGCCGCCACCACCAATAGCCACCGTCAGCCACCTTCACCACCTCCACAACCACGATCATAAAATAACTATTATATGATATATATAGATATATATATATATATATCATAAAATAATTTTGGGGGCAACTTGTTTAGTTCTGTTATGTTAAATCCTCGTTGTATCAAACACCAGATAGACACTTGTTATGTCTAGTCCTGCTTCGTCCAGTCTTACCCTCTTATTCTGTTCAATCATGTCTGTATACTAAACGCTACCTTACTGACTTGGATGGAGGGACGAAAATGTAAACAAAATGGAAGATAAAACAAGCAGCAAGATTACTGATGAAAATGGTTACAACCATCAATACTAGGGGTGCTTAAAACTCGATCAACCCAACGCGAAATAACTCAACCTGAAGCAACCCGATGTCAATCGAGTTGTCAAATTTTCAAACCATAAGTATTGAACTGATATTAGGTTATTATTATTTGAGCTCAACCCAACCCGATGAACCCAATATTCTTTTATTTATTGAATTTAATATGATTGTTGAATTTCTATTAATATATACATTAGACAATTACACTATCACTTACGTTTTTTATATTTTCAATCTATTTACATTTCTATATAACTCATTCGTATATATATTCAGTAACACTAGTTTGAAAATATAAAAAACGTAAGTGATAGTGTAATTGCCTAATGTATATATTAATAGAAATTCAACAATCATATTTGTTGGGTCACCTATTGATTTGGTGATGACCCACTGATCTGTTCCTCCACCTTAGCAACACTTAGTAGTTATTGGTTCTTTGTAAGTTGGTGTCTTGGTACGTACTTAAAGCCATTGGCAAAATCGAAGACTAGCCGATGTGAAGACAGAAGGTCACCGATGCGGTGTTGTGGATCAACTGTCTAATATACACACCAAGACTCCGAAGTAGCTGAAATGTATATTGAAAATATTTTAAAGCTACAAGCCGATTGAAGGAAGATCTTCATAAACCGAAGATTGAAAATCTTCATGGACTCAAGATTGAAAATCATGGACCGAAGATTGAAAATCTTCATGGACTCAAG
>NC_037542.1:3682451-3683532 GCF_001531365.2 Cynara cardunculus var. scolymus | reverse complement strand
ATCGATGACTAAATATAATAAATAATAAATGACAATTAATATTAATTAATAACTGAAAATGTATTAAATAGCACCTGAAATTTTAAATAGTTAGTTTGATACCAATACCAATAATTTTTTTCAATTTTTTAGATATATTTATATTTATATTTTATTCAAAAATAAAAACATTATCGCTTTCTCAAAAACACATAAAACCTATTATAACATCAATCGAGACAAATAAATAAATAAAACAAAATATTAAAATCGAGATGCATCTCGCTGCATGTGCGAATACCCTTCTAGTGCAAAAAATAGGACTTTATGCAAAAAACTTTACGCATGAAATAAATTTTCTGCGTAATTTTTTTTTTGTGTAAACTTCCTCATTTTTGCGTAAAGTTTTATTTTTCTCTCTCCCCCCAAAAAAATAAATTTTGGCTATTTCAGAAAGAGTTGTAAAATGGCTAAAAATGAATTTTTTTATTTATAAAATAGCTATATACGTAAATTTCCCTAAAAAAATAATATATAATAGTAATAAATAAACAATATATAAATTTTAAAAAATATAATATTTAATTTAAGAATTTATTTAAAGATATTTAAGTAAATAGGTTAAAAAGACTAAATCACCCCTTACTCTAACTAAGATTGTTAACGGAGTTAGTAATCAATGATCATTTTCAGAGTAAAATAAGAACCACAAAGACGATTTATAGACTTATCAAAATTCAGGTTTTACTTTCAAATATTTCACTATAAGATCAAAATAAACTAAAAAGATAAGTAAACATGATCTTAATGAACGAAGGTTAACAACCGTTTATAAAAAGAATCAAAGTGGAACAAAAATGCACAACCACATACACAAATTTACAATAATAATACTAGAAGGGTACTCGCGCAATACAACGAGATACATCTTGATTTTAATATTTATTTTATTTTTTATCTTAATCGATGTTATAATATGGTCTTATGTGAATTTGAAAAAACAATGATGTTTTTATTTTTGAATAAAATATAAATTTGAAGATATCATAAAAATTTGACAAAAATATATCAATATTAGTATCAAATTAACTATTTAAAATTC
>NC_037542.1:3637882-3682231 GCF_001531365.2 Cynara cardunculus var. scolymus | reverse complement strand
AGTTAGTTACACGAATTTAAATATGGAGCTTTAATAAGTTGTACTTGTGCATAATTTACTTGTAATCTTGAATTTTAAGTAACATATGCATCAATATGTAATATTTCATGCATAAAAATGATTTTTAAGAGTTTTTGTTAAATGCTTTGTAATATAGTATAGATGTAGATAACAAGGACATAATCGGTACTAATGGGTAAAGCACAGGGATCAAAATACAATTTACTCTTTTGTTTGTAAGGTTTATTTTGAACTCCAAAACCCTGTAAATTGATTTGAGAGAGGAGAAGAAGAAGGGGGGAAAGTAAATGGAAACGGACGACTGGGAATTCAGTGCGGAGGAGCTTGAATTTCTGGAAAGGGATGCTCTCAATCGGATCGCTCAACGAAATGCCACCGTTACTACACACTACAATCGTTCACCTTCTCCTCTCGTCGACAAGGTATTGGAACTCTTTCCATTGTTGATTATTTCATCTTCATGATGCGAATATCTGCTTAAAAGAAAATGAAGAGTTTCAAAGCCGCAATAGTAATCATCTTTAAAACACAATAACAATCATCTTCTTTACGAATAGTTGTGGGAAGGTTGTGTGATTAACTAGAGAGCATGACTGAGAATTGATTATGGCGACTGCAAGTATTTTTGTAGTAGTTAATTATATTTGGAAAATAGGTAAATTCTTTGCCAACTGCTTCAGGGAATCTGACAGCAGGCACAACACGAAATTTATCTGGTGAGTTACGTCCCCAAATTTATTTCTTTGTAGACTGTGTTCACGTGCTATGTGATAGATTCAGGGGTTTTTTTTTTCCTAGGAGATGATTGTTCAAAGACTCGGCAGAAAGTGTCTGTTAAATTTTTTCTACATGCGAGTGGATACATTGCTGCAAAATGTGTATATGACCAGGTACTTGTTCTGCCTTACTCCTTCATGTATTTGCAGTAGATGCTTGTCCTATTCTAGCTTTTAGGGTTGTCTCTATCTTTTTTCAGGTGCTTGTGGGAGCATTACGCAAAATTCCAAAAGCAACTTGGAATGCAAAAGAGAGGTTTCCTTCTCTCTCTCTCTCTCTCTCAAGTGACTGCCTTCAAAATCATTTTATAGATTTTTTCTCTAAAATTTCACTATTTGTTCTTTTTAACGCAGATTGTGGATGTTCCCTTTGTTATCTTTATCATCAGCAGAAAAAGTTATTGGTGAACTAAATGGTTCTAACATTGAGGTGATGTATAAGTAATACTACTTTTCATTATGCTATTTGTAGATGATTTCGGTTCCCATTGATAGAGCATATCATTGTTGCAAATGGATCTTTGTGTTAGAACATTGTATGTTTTGGAAGTTGTGTCTATTTTCTTTTAAAACAATTGAAGTTTCATATGAAGTTGCTTTTCTGGATATTTTCCTTGGTTCTGTTGCCACCATCTTCTTTTATTTCAATGACCCCATCCTCCAAATCAAATAGGAAATTTTCTTGGAAGTTCTTGCTCCTATGGACATCTGTATCCTAATGCATAAGACTCTTCTATTGTTAAAGAAGGGTATTTACCACCCTGGCACCCTCTAGAGTGCCCCTACCGCACCGATCCCACAGTCATATTGGGGGAGGCTAATCGCACATGCATCCCATTGATAGAAGGGCGGTGCCCGGACTTGAACTTTGGACCTCACACTTTTCTATTGTTTACCAGCTGTTTGATTGTGTTTTCGCAGGTAGAAGCTTTAGATCCATTGCTGCAACGTGCTATTTCTGCTGCGTCCACCATTCCAGATCTTCGAGGTAAAAGTATCTATTATAATGCTTTATATGTTCAGATGATATGATTGCCAGTCAAGTAGCACTTATTGAGGAAAAGGTCAGGAATTGGAACATAAGAAGTCGTTATTGCTATCATTCTTCTTTAATGCATTAGAATTTTGTTTTTAAATGAAGTGTTTTAACAATCTATGCAAAAAGGCATGACATATAACTTCGAGGTGATCATCATCTCACTTAATATTTTTTAATTATTTTGATGCAACTAAATTCCATTTCTAGTAAACGTTTCTTATATCTCATGACTAAAATATTTGGTTGTCCCTCTTATTTGTTCTTTTAATAGTTTTTGTTATTTCCGTTCAATATTATTACTGAATTCTTGATAGTATAGGCCTATGCATTAATTGCACCAAGTGCTGTTGCTACTACTCATTTCTGATTAACAGAAATATTTTGAAATATAGATGCATTAGGTCCACTGTGGAGGAGGGTGGGAGGTATACATCCAATCTTAGCTGTGAAATATTGCTGACTAGTTTTTGCTTAATGATTCTTGGATGATACATTGTGTAATTAGCATCTTCATCTTGACGGATTTAAATGGTGGGTATGCCAGTATTGAAGTTGATATTTCTTACTGTTCTGTGAGAATTTGGCACCCACATAGCTGCATCTTTACTCCATGTGTTTCATGAATGACCATTCCATCTACTATTTGTGATAGGCCACCCTAATTTCTTTCTTAAAAGCAATTCTAGCTAAAGGTATGGATCTGGGGACAATGCTGAATATTAGATAGGAAAACAAATGCCGAAGGATAGTTACTGTTTAATCGTCACAATTTCTTTTATGTGGCTTTTGAAGGTGTGCTTATTTCTAGATATTGTTAGTTAATTAATGATTTTCTTTCTAATAATCCAAAGTAGAGTTCTCTAATATAGGTTCTCTTTTAGATGTAATGTATTGTAATAATTTATTGTGTAATGGAGTACATAAATTCCCTCAATGAGTTGCATGGTATTGGAACCATTTTTGATGCCTAAATATTTGCTGCTGTTGCCAGAAATGTGCCGGAACCCTAGCCATAGTTGCCAAAAATATGTTGGAACCCTAGCAGCTGTTGCCGGAACCCTAGCCACAATCTTCGAAAATTATTTGGAACTTTAGTGGCTGTTGTGAAAACCTTAACCACCATTGCCGAAACCTGTTTGAAACCTAGCCTCAACGTCCGAGAAATCATACACTGCCAGCACCACCACCACCATTGCCTGACCAAGGCATCGCTGCTGCAACTATCGCCAGACCAAGCTTCGTTGCCGCTACCCAAATCGCTGCCGGAGTTGTTTGCTCAGAAGAAGCCTTTTCCGGCCCCACCTCAAGAGATCCAACCGTGAGTAGGTCCTTTCGTCGCCGTGTGCCGTTGCTTGTTTCATATTTGTATCACTAATACGATTGCCCATTTTTGTTCATGTTCTTGGTTCATCTGTTTGATGATATAATCGTCTTTGCTTCATGAATCCTTTTTTGAGTTAGCAATGTCGTCAACCTACCATTTGTATCTCGTTCCAGATTTCAATGTAAATTTACAATAGAAGTTGGGAGACAAAGTTCCAGATTTCCAGTGCAACAATTGGCCTTGAGTTGCCTCTAGTGAATTTACGCATTAGGGCTCTCCTCGATTCCCGATATTATCTACAAATACTATCTAGACAGCTCAAATATTTTACAATGACGATGTCTGTCGGTTCTAACTTCTAACATGAGTCTTCTAACTAGGTTCCATCTAGTTTTTGTGCTAGTGCAAAACAATCACGTACTTGGATTATTGATTTAGGAACCACCACATATCACATGATTGGGGACATGGTTCTAAAAATCGCTCGAGGTTTACACCTGAAGGGAGGCGATGGAAAATCGATGATGAGGCAACGCTTCTTGTGACATCAAGGTTTTTCTTGGCGAGTACTTTTGTTCTTCTGCTACTCGTTTTCTCTGGTTCTTATTTGTCTTTCTCATGTCTTTCTTTGATCCTCATTCGTCTTCTCCCATCTCCCATCTCCCATCTCCCATCTCCCATCTCCCACTTTGAAGAGCATTAGGTAATTAGTAAATTTTCTTATGTGTTTAGTTGTCCCACTTTGTATGGGTACATATGTATGTGTGTGTGTGTGCGCACCAAATATTGTTATTCCAACAATACCAATTGATATTCGATTCACAAAGATGTATGTTCAGCAACACCAAAGACAAGTGTCACCCGTCTAATCCCCATTGTTGGTAGTCCAGTTCTCTAACCTGTTGATAGAATATAATATGTTGATCTATCAATTATTGTAGACTTTTCTGATCTTCAAACAATGAACTTTTGGCCCAACAAGTAAGTCCAGACAACCTGCAAGATAGCCATCGACTCCCTCTTGTAATTTGGATTTTTATCGAGCCTAAACCTCTTAAGACTTTGCTAAAATAGGCTATGGGCCTGTCCGGCTACATAAGCACTGGTTCTAGAGTTCGAGTACATACTCCCATGGTTTTAAAAAACGTGTGAGGCACACGCCTCAAGGTGAGGCGTGCCCCAGACCGAATATGAGGCAGCGCCTCTCCAGGTATGATTAGGTCATACGCCTTCCTTGGCAGAGGCGAGGACCGAGTCGGTGAAGCGGTGAGACCGTATGAGGTGGTTGCCTTTGTTGACCGTTCCAATTTGTACGAATCCACACAAAAGCAAGGTGCTTTATTCTCTCATAACTGCAAAACCATCCACCGTCACTGTCCCGTTTTCTATATATTCTATATGAGCAGTACACACATATATAATATTATATATAATCCAAGTCTCCTACCATCCCAATTTGTATCCCACCGTCCCTCTTAGATCACTTGGTATATTTTCTATTATGAGAAATGTAAATATATATTATATAAAATTCAACTCTCCCGTTCGAATTTCAATGTGTATAATAAAATTCAACTCTCCGCTAATTCCACCACCCGAATTTATTCTTTTGTAATAAGTCAGTTAGAGGCCTTGTCATCTGCACATACCTTGCAACAAATTTCCGGTAATAACCGCTAGCCCCAGAAATCCATGCTTTTTCACAATTTTTTTGGGTCTTGGTGCTCCAACATTGACTGGACTTTTGACTCGTCCATTTCCACCCCATTTTTCAAAATTATATGCCCCAAATACATAGATCGTTTTCGTCCAAATTCACACTTTTTCTGGTTTGCATAGAGTTGGTGTTGTTGTAACATGCAAAACACCTGCTCAAAGTGTAAGGTATGCTCTTCCAAGTTGCAGCTATAAACTAGTATATTGTTGAAAAACAGTATTACAGACTACCTCAAGATATCCTTGAACACCTCGTTCATTAACCCTTGAAAGATTGAAGGCGCTTTGGCCAATCCGAATGGCATAACAAGGAATTTGTAATGGCCCTCGTGGGTTTCAAACACCGTTTTTGCAACATCTTTTCTCATGTGAATCTGATGATATATAGACTTTAAATCTAATTTGGAAAACACCCGCGCTCCAAATAGCTCGTTCAACAACTCATCACTAACCGGAATTGGAAACTTATAGAATTGTGTTTTTATTCAAGGGAAAATCACATCAAAATGGAATCAACTTTGTCCTGCCTCATATTTTGGGGAACCAACTTCTAAAATTATCACATAAGGGCCTCAAACAAACTTTTCATTTATTTAAGGGTTTGGTTGACTGACCTGCTAATAATGACACCGCCTAAGTATACGCCAACTAATATTCCATGTCATATTTAAAATAAAAAATAAATATGAAAATATGACATGGCGTCAATAATTATGACATGTCACTTTTTTCTTATATTTGATAATTAAAATTCCACATTGTATCAAAGATAATAAATAATAAAAAAAATTCATTTCTTACATATTTGTAATTCAATAAAAAATTAACAGACTCAAAATCCATATTAATATACATGTTTTTAAGATATTGTAGGATTCTTTATAATATAACTTAAAAAATAAAAACTAAATAAATAAAAATCAAAAACAAAACAAAACAAACTAACCCAAATAAAAGAAACAAAACCCTACATTTCAAATTTCCAAATCAGCTCCCCTCCCTCAAAAACAGCCGCTTCCTCCTCCTCCTCCTTAGCCTCGTTAACTTCGGCAAGTTTGAATCTCTAGGGAGTCTGCAACTCCTGTCTTGCACCTCCATTGTCCCCTTCCCCTTCATCATCTCTGCAACTAAATCCAACCATTTCATTTCTCCTCCATTTTATTTCTTTCATGGCTCTAAGGCTTTTCTTGGTGTAAATATTTGGTTTTTCTATGTGGTTTTGAGGCTTATCAATGGCATTCTTGTAGATTGCTAGAGAGAATATATCATTTCTGTAAACCTTTGATGGTTCTTGTGGGTTCTATTCTTTCTTTCTTGTGGGTTTTCATCTTTCTTACGGTTAAGGAATTGATGAAACCATAAATGGAGGAGTTTAGATGGCGAGTGATCTATGGTTGGAAAAGGTGAAAAAGGAGGAGAATGGTGGCCAGAGAACACTCGCCATGACGGAGGTGTAGGGGGAGGCTGGATTTCATTTTAGAAATGATGTGGATATTGTGTAATTTTTATTTTTTTTTCCCCATCATTTTTGAGGATACCAATTACTGCTGAACATGCCAACTAGGCCCTTAAATAAATGAAAAATTTGCTTCAGGCCCTTAAATGATAGTTTTAAAAGTTGATTCCCCAAATCAGGAATCAAGACAAAGCTGGTTCCATTTTGATGCAATTTTTCTTTTATTCAAAGCCTGATAGGCGACATAAAACCGCCAACTCCCATCTATTTTCTTTACTAACACAGGGCTTGAAAGTAGGCTGTGGCTAGGACGAATCATATTTGCCTGTAGCATCTTTTTAGTTTTTAATCAAACGTTCAATCTCGTCCTTCTGGTAATGAGGATAGCGGTAGGGTCGCATATTCCCATGCCCGCATCCCTCCTTAGTACAATCGCATGTTCATGCCCTCATACTGGTGGCAGCCTCTCAGGCATCTCGAACGTTGTCTTGTACTTTTGCAATACCCCTTCCAACTCCATAGAACAACCTATTGTTCCTTAGTAACCATCAGTCCAAGCTCAATTAAGATTTCTAGTTGTTCCTATTTAGATCTTTTCCCATAGTCTTCATTGACACAAGAGACCTGCCTGATGATGGATCCCTACCAACGTTATCGATTCCTCTCCCAATCTAGATTTCATAGTTTGTGCCCTCTTCTTCGTATGGGGTTGCCAAAGTCCCCAACCATTGTTCCTTGGATGACATCCAAGTTTCCTAGTTCAAATGGCAAGAATTCCTCCACCACTCAATCCTTTTGAACATTTAGCCAAACTACCCTGCACACCCTTTCTCCCTTACCAACGTCCCCATTGTAATCCCATGTGAAGCGGTTTAAATAACACAAACTTAAGTTTCTTTGACTAAGTTGTTAGGGATGAAATGGTGGGTCGCCTCAACTATCAATTAAAATCACGATATCTTGTTCCTAACTTTGCACATAAGTTTCATTGTTGTAGGGCTAGTCAAACTTACTATTGGATTGAATTGTACCTCCACGTTTTGATGGTTCCCTTCAGTTTCTGGTACTTCAGCTTCTAATAGTGGGTCCTCCTCTTCAGCCTCCTGTAGAACTATTAAGCTAACTTTCTTTTTAGAACACTTGTCTTGTAGCAAATTTCTCCTCACACCTATAGTATAAACCCTTGGCCTCTCTTTGGTGCAATTCCCCATCTGATAACCATCGAAACTTGTTATGCTCTTTGCTGTGGTGCCCCCATGCTTTTGCTTGAATTGGAGGATGGTGTTTTATCCTCTATTGCTCCCATCGTCGTCTTCTTTCAAGTGTTCTGGGCTTCTGGCCCTGATTTTTGTTAAAGACCTTGTTCTTTTCATCTATTTTGGACGCCATGTTCTTCGTTGCCCCTAAGGTGAAGATAACAACTGCAATTAGGCCCGTATCATAGGATCCAACCCGTTGATGAACTAGCAAATGAAAATTTCCTCTAAAATGCCATCCATAGGGGAAGCCAACGAAACAAATCCTTTTCAATATTCATTAACAGAACCCTTCTACTTTAGGGCTAGAAATTGCTCGAGAAGGGACCGTTTCGTTGTTGATTGAAATTGATTAAGCACCTTTAATTTCAAGTCCTACCGTGTAGTCGAACGCTTATTTTCCCATTATAAAATCCATTAACATGTCCCCTTCAAGGGCAATTATGGACACATCAATTTGTTCTATGAGAAATAGCACTCAACTTTGAGCATCCATCCATCCGGGTCACTTCGATCAAAAGTTGGAATCTCCAATTTCCGTCCCTTCTCCGCAAGAAACCGATGGCCCTCATAGGATTCTCCATTCTGATTGCCCGTTTCTTCTCTTCGAAACATACCGCCTTTTTCACTATTTTGTATCGTTGGGGATCTCGATATTCTCACTGATCCGCGTGCAGTTTAATCAAACACTTTAGTTGCTTCATTATCGTCTGAACGCCCTCTTTCAAGGAACCCACCGGTGATTGCACGTTGCCGTTGCTCTCCTTACTTTCATCCATCCTTGATGCAACATTGCATGACATTCTTCCTAGTTGGCTCACTCTGATACCAATTGATACACTAAGGTTGTGTTTGGTTTGTTGGAATCCTACGCAATTTAAAGGAAATGGGATGGTCAATTCCTTTGACCAAATTCCATTCATGCGTTTGGTTCATTCTTTGGGTTTTGGTAAGGAATTCGAATTCCACATATGGTGGAATACTGGAATGTAAATTCCTCAGGTTCTAGCAAGGAATTCCAATCCCTTTGTTCCATCTCTTAAGAAAAAACTATTATACTCTTATATTTACCTCATTCCATTTCATTCCACCACGATGGATGTCACCGCCACTGCCGCCGTCGTCACCGCCACCACCGCTGTCCCCGCCGCTGCTGCCATCACTATCGTTACCACTGTTGCCATCACCACCTCCACCATCGTTGTAGCACCACCACCACAACCACCACTGCTACCACCACTGCCACTACCATCAACACCACTACCGCCTCCACCCCACCACCACTATTATATTCGACGAACCAAATAGACAAATTCAAATTCTTTGACATATTCCATTATGATTCTTGCCAACCAAACGCATGGTCAAACATGATTAATTTGCATTCGAATTCCTTCAGATTCCAATTCCTTTGAAATACTCCAATTCCGTCAAATTCCATTATGTGAACCAAATGCCTCCTAAGGAAATTAGTTGAACCCTATTTGTAGTAGGAAGCTTTCGGTTGATTGTAATAAGAAACGAACAGAAGTACCAAATATAATCCAGCAATTAGAGAAGCTGGTGTCTCCACCGGCTCTCACCACAAAATTGGTTATAATCGAGATGCCAACTCACATGGCACTTAACAATTATTTACACACTCTTTCTCTCTCTCTATCCCTTTTACACTCTAGTGTGTAACAATATCGTAGACAAACAGAAAACTGTGCTATCCCCAAAATACCCTTCGTACCCATCATGATTTACCAAAGTAGCCTATTTGTGGTTTCTCCTCATGTAAGTGAACCTCATTGCTGGCTTATCATAATCTAAAGTAGATATATATATATATATATATATATATATATATATATAGGTTATCATAAATATGATATATTGCAATCATTTATCATGGAATGCAAGACATAATCCCCTCGAGTTGTTACATTTGCAATAAGCAAATTTAAATAGGAAGGCAAATGAATACTAACAAGTCATCTGAATGTGAACTCCTCTACAATATTTTGATTTATCTCTGCCCTAGAATAAGTCAATCATTTTCGAAGTACCCAGATCTTGTGCTACTTGGATCAGATTGGGTAGATCATGTTTTATTGATACCTTGCTTCTACCGAGTATTTATAATTAACTTCAGCTTTCAAGCGTTTTCTGTTTTGCGTTTTCTACATTTTTGGGTTTATTTGTCTTCTGATTAATATCTGTGGCATCTTGTTGTTCTCTTTCCATAATGTTTTATCTTATGCTCTTCTGGTTAAATGTGTTAAATGTTTTGTTTTCTATTATTCCTCAGACCGTTACGACTTGATGCCTGATAGCATTGAATCAAAGCTTCTGCCTTTTCAGCGAGAGGGTGTTCGGTATGTGATTATTTTGACAAAGATGTGCTTTATATGATAAGGCTTGTGTCATTTAATGAATTCATCATCCGTTTGTTTCAGCCCAAATTGTTTTCCTTATTGCCACTCTCAAATGTTTCATGTTATTTCACACAGGTTTGTGTTGCAGCATGGAGGGCGTGTCCTCCTGGCTGATGAAATGGGTCTCGGAAAGACTCTTCAGGTAACGTAGAGAAGCTCTTTTTTCTTTACTCAGAATTATCTGTAAGATCTGTAGCTTTTACAGTTTTTATTGGAAGGTTGGGGGAGTAGTGTGATGCTGTTTGACCATTTGAAATTAGTTTTCCTTTTCATCTAGCAAGATTAAAGTTATATATGTTATTTGAGTGAATTATGCTCAACTCATAGGAAATAATGCTAGATTTGCAAGAAAGAACAATGAAACCTATTCCCAGGAAACAAATAATTGTAGCAAAAAATAATGAGTTTTTCCTGAGGAGTTATTTGACAGCCAAATTATTCCTACTCATATATAGTTGAATGAAACAAGACCAAAAAATGACTTGTATAATTGTTTCCACTTTAAGCAGAGTGGAATGAAATCTTAAAGCAATATGTAATTTTTGATCTTGCTCATGATTTTCCGATTTTTAGAACTTATGATTTGGGATATTCTCAATTAAGCAATGGCACATCTCTGTATTGTTGTCTCTAATGATGTTCTTCCAGGAAAACGCTCTCTTTTCTGCTTTCCTATATTAACTCTCTGTTTATACATGTTTTCACTGTTTTTCTAAGTTCTCCAGTTTTCTTCTCAGATAATAGGCATGAACTTTTCTGTTCTTTCATTCTTTAGCAAATAGCATTTATAAATTCAAGAATTTACTCATCCTTCTCCCTCTTATGCATCTGCTCATGTTGTTTCTTCTATCCGTATCATTTTCATATTATTTAATGTCATTCATTTTACATCAGATTCTCTGTAGAAGTTTGTTCATTATTGTTGATATCTTATTTTTCACACTGCATATCTAAGCTCATTGCTGCAATTTTTATGGATAAATGTGGTAGCCCAAAGGCTTACACTCTCCATTTAGCCCCTACGTTCCTGTTCTGTAATTCAATACTAAGGCCTTTCAACTAGATATGTTAGGTAGGTAATATGTTATTCATGTTCCTTCTTTGATGGAGACATTCAAGTGCTGGATGATCTGAGGATCTCTAGAATGTTTCTGTGTTGAGAAAATACTGTAGATGGACAGACTTTTAGTAGATGAATGACGAAATATTTTACATCTTTATGTTGCAACCAGGTAATGTTCTTTAACTTTTTGCAGGCTATTGCTGTAGCCTCTTGTGTTCGTGACTCATGGCCTGTTCTTGTTCTTACTCCGTCTTCATTGCGGCTCCAATGGGCTTCAGTCAGTTTTTTCTTTAAGTCTTGTTTCCTGAGAATGTGAAGAGTATGCTCATCATGCACTTACAAGTTATAGTTCACGCTTTACACAGATGATTCAGCAGTGGCTAGGCATATCTTCGTCAGATATACTTGTATGATATTTTTATTTTACTTAGTCCTGCTTTTTTCATTCTACATTTATGTGAAATGTTAACATGTCACCCTGTTTACTATTAACCAAGGCCTAATGCTATTACTTTGCATTTGAGTTTCTCCCTAAGTTTGATTTACATAGCTGGTCAAATATCAGTTTATCAAGTTTGGTTGGGTATATAGGAGAGGAGAGAACACACGGTTTAATTTGTAGAGCCTTGCTTGGTATGAACACTGAATGGAAATTATGCTGCTGCTTTTGATCTACTTATAGAAACCTTAAATCTGGTTCTCTCTTTATTGTCTTCTCCCTTTTTTTTTCCACCAAGAACGTTTTATAAAACTTTTTGACTCCCGAATCTGGAGTTGGCCATGGAGGAAAATCTAGGGGTCTATTGGCCTTCTCTCTCACCGATTGCTGTCTGTTCTGGACTTAATTGTTCTTATCTCGGGAAGGAAGAGAATATCATTGCCTGTCAATTAGTCGATCACAACTAAAAATAGTGGTCATTCTGAGCGACTTGGGTAACCCTTCCATAAGCATTGTAATGGCATCCCATATTTGTAAGGGTAAGGTGAAAGGTTGTAATTGCCCAACTGGAGAATCTGACAAATTCTTATTCTGTTGACAAACACGGCAACGTTTGACCATCTCAGAGATGTCTTTCTGCATGCCAACCCAAAATAATTCAGAAGTAATGCGTTCTCTTTATCGGTGTCCTCCCACTATGAAATTCTTCAAAGATGATGGGTAATACTGATGAAGTACTTGATAAAACCACCTTTCCTTTATATAATATTAAGCTCTGTTACATACTGCATACTGAAACCCGGTGGGCGTCCGAGTGGAGCTCGATATCTTTCATAATCTTTGCTAGAAACAGGTCATTCATGACTTCCAGTTTTGATTACTTCTCATTGATGCTAATGAGGCCCGGCAAGGTGCATTCAATATTTAGAAGTTCACGTGACAAGGCATTGGCAGCTTTGTTGTTGTTGCTGCTTGTATGGTAAACAATGTGGAATTTGTCGCCCAAAAGTTTACCGATCTACTTTTGATGCTCGGGTTCAATTGTCTGTTGTTTCAATAAGAATTGTGAACTTTGTTGATCGGTTCTCACAGTGAATTTGCGCCCTAGTAAATAAGCTCACAATTATCGTACAACTTTGACTAATCGTCATCAACTTTTTCTTGTATACTTACTTCAATCGAGCCTGCTATTCCAACACTTGATTGAAATAGGCAATTGGGTGTTCCTGTTGCATGGGCTTTCCCCCAATCGGTAAACGGAGGCGATAGTCTCAATAACGAAGTCCTGAGAAAAATCAAGTAATCGTAAAATGGGCGTTGTGGACAACACTTGCTTTAATTCGTGAAAGACTCTATCCTCTTCTTCATTCCAAGTGAACTGGTTACGTTTGAGCACGTATGTTAGTGGCCCTGGTTTTATATATACCCTAAGCTTGCTACAAATTAATGGTAGTATCCAGAGAGGCCCAAGAACCTCCGTAATTTTGTGGCACTACTCGGTGTTGGCCAATCGAGCATGGACTGAACCTTAGTTGGATCCATCTCCACCCTTGCCTTGGAAATAACTTGTCCAAAGTACACCAACTTTGGTTGCCAAAATTCGCATAAATCCGATAGCCGATGCTCTTTCAATATTCCAAAGACCTTCTCCAAGTGGACCACATGCTTCATAGAACGGCTCTAGACCAAAATATCGTCAAAAAAACGAGTACAAATTTTTTAGGGTAAGCATTGTACCTTGTTCATCAACCCTTAGAATGTTGACGGAACGTTGGAAAAACTAAAAGCCACTCTGAAAAATTCGTAACTGCCTTTGTGAGTTCGGAACACCATCTTGGCTATGTCTTCCTTTCGCATATGAATCTGATAATAACCTGTTTTTGAATCAAGCTTCGAGAAGATGCACTCTCCGAACAACTCATCTAACACTTCATCAATCATGAGCATAGGGAATTTATCCGGCACGGTACTCTTGTTTAGTGTGCGTTAACATACAAACCACCGGCTCATGTCTTTTTTCTTCACTAGGAGCATCAAGCTGGAAAAGGGACTTGACTTGGTTGAATAATCCCTGCCAAAAGCATCTCTTTGATCATTCTTTCTATTTCGTCATTCTGGTAATGCTAGTAGTGTTAGGGATGTACATTGATCGGACCACTCCCGTCCTTGAGGACTATAACATGCTCTTGACCTTTTCTGAGGGACAATTCTTCTGGGCAGACTGAAGACATTCATCTTGCGGTCAAGAACAACCTTCAACTCCTTCGAGCACTGCCCTCTCTGTCCGTTAGTGTTTAGCAACTCCAGTTCCACAAATAATACTTGGTTTTCCTTCTTCTTGAATTCTACCCATTGTCTTTATGGAAACTAAGGATCTTCCCAAGGATGGTCACCTGTTAGCGTGATCGATTCGTTGGCCAAACGAAATTTCATCTTCGAGTCTTCAATTGCTGTAAGTGGCTCCTAAGGTTTCTAACCACAAAACTCCCAATATCACATAGGAGTTAGGCAAGTCTAGAGGAAGGAATTCTTTGACTACTGCAATGCCTTGAATGCATAGCTTAACCCCTCTACGCGCATTTTCACTCTTGACAGACTTCCCTGTGTCCACCGTAATGCCGTATGAAGCTGTTTCCACGGCCGGCAATTGTAACTGTTGGACCAGGTAGTTCGAGATGAAGTTTTGGGTAGCTCTGCTGTAGATTAACACAATAATAACATTCTGATTGCCAACAAGTCCCACCATTTTCATCGTCTCCGGATTTGCCAGTCCCACCACAGAGTTTAGATGTATGTCAATCTGTTTGCTCCGTTCTATCGTTTAGATGTATTGACAGATGTATGTCAATATGTCGCTCCGGTTCACTTGCGGTTCTATCTCGGGTATGAGATCATTTGTTTCCTCATCGTCATGTAAAACCATGATGTTCACCTCCTTTTCAAGACATTGATGGCTGTGGGCAAGTTTCTCGTCATATCTGTACCATAGACCCTTGGCCCGCTTCTGTTGTTGGTCTGTAGCTTGACATCGGTCAACCATCGGAAATCGTGCCCCTCCCTCGAAGGAAACACCCCTTTACGGTGGTTGTTCGGTGGTTTCTGTCTCGAAATTGTCCCATTTAGTTTTTATATATAATTTGTAAAATATAATGTAAAATTTTTATTAATGAACTTGCTAATAAAATAAAACGTCATATTTTTAGATATTTAAACAAAATTGTACATTTTTAACTATAAAAATTAATCCTTTTTTTATTTATTATTAAGATCATAATGAGAAAAAGGTAAAAAACTATCGAAGCGTTGGTGAAGTTGTCCCACATTGGAAGAAAGATAGTAAAGGAAGGGTGAAGATGTTCTATAAAGACAGAGGGACGTGAATGGCGTTTGTAACTTTGTCTTCTTAATAATGAAATTTGAGGGGCATCCCTGAAGTTTGGAATTTTTAAGAGTACACCTTAAAAGTTTTATACTTTATAAGAGTAGATCCTTGAACTTCATAAATTTCAACGGGTAAGCTTTGTTCGAGGTTCCAGTTCAAGCTTGATTTGAATTGGATTTTGGTTTCAAGCTTCAAAAGAGTTCGAGTTTAGAAAATTGCTATCGAGTTCAATTCGAGTTTGGATTTTAACTATTCGCGAGTTTTTGAGTCGAGTTCAAGCCTGAAAAATTGCTATCAAGTTCGAGTCAACTATACTAGTACCCGAGCTCCCCTCACATCATTTACACCCTTAGTATGAAGGGAATAGGTTAAACATACAAGGAAAAACACATAACACGGTACTGGCACTACTAGTACATGAAGAAAAGCTAAGACTAGTATACAGCAAAGAAGTCGCACGATAGACGAGAAAGGTAGGAAAAACTAAGAAAATTCTCTATCAAACGTAAGGCCTCGGTAACCGAACTGCCAATGTGTTACTCCTGTCCTTATATCACCCTCTATCTTCTTCTCCAAACTCCCCTCCTCCCATCCATGCAAGGAAATAGGTTAAACAAACAAGGAAAAACACATAACGCAGTACTGACAACTACTAGTATAGAAGGAAAAGCTAAGACTAGTGTATAGCAAACAGGTCACATATATAGTAGGCAAGAAAGGTAGGAAAAACCAAGAAAATGCTCTATCGAATGTAAGGCCGGGAAAGCTAACCAGTAACCACCAACGTGCCCTCTCCTTTGTTGTCTCACTCTATATCTTTTTCTCCAAACTCCCCTCTTCCTGTCCATACTACAAATCTCTACTCGTTTGCTACACAAAATCCTGCATCTCCTATAAAAAGGGTACATGCATAGGTCTAATTACTAACCAATAAAGACACCATTGCTTTCCTATTCTCTTTCCACCCTCTGACAGGGATTTGTATGTTTTTTGCAACACCAATGGTATTTCTGTGGTTGGAATTCACGGAGGATGACTCCATGTCAATCGTCTTGAGACGCAAGATTTAGGCTTCATTCTGGGTGATAAGGTTGTGGGTCATTGATGCATCGACCATGATTTTGCATATGGCATTGAATTCTACACATGCACATGAGACCCCTACTGCCTTTCTCTCATTTTGAGCGGAAACAGTTGCATACAGCCAATTTATCTCTATTGTGTATCTTGTCACTCCTATTCATCAAAGCAAATGACCATGGCCCCTAATATTTTATTCGTGAGACTATGTTTTTGCCAATGGTATGCAACACACATAGCGATTTGGAACAGGTTCCAGATGGGTCCACATCATTGGAGATTGTTTTTTGTGCCACATATAGTAAGCATTATATCAGTGTCTTAAGGTTGCTATGTGGTATAACCTGAACCTCAAGTAAACTGTGGATCTAAGCTTTGATATCAGGTTGAGATTTGATTTGGAAGGAAAACCTAGTCACCGAGGATAGAACCAAGAATGTATAGTACATTACATGGATCCTTTGAACTGTTAGATGAGACATAAAAATGTCAGATGCTACTATTTGTAACAATTATTATGTGTTTCCTTTGCAGGTGGTTTTGTCTAATGCCAGTGGGTCAAACAAGGGTGGATTCACTATAATGCGACCGAACACCAAGGGAAGTATACGTCTTGATGGGGTATTCAACATTGTATCGTATGATGCCGTGGATAAACTTCAAGGCGTTCTAATGAATTCAGATTTTAAGGTAAGCTCCGCTGATGCCCAATAGAAGTTTACTGACATGGCTGATGTACCTTCAACATGTAGTTTACTTTTTACTCTATTTAGGTTGTGGTTGCAGATGAATCCTTCTTCAAGAACACCAAAATATAAAAATATTTAAGAAAATGTGAAACATGGGCATGTGCGTACTGTTGCATTGTTTAGGATTTTGTCCTTCACCAACTTTTGTTGATGAAGAATTCTTTTTTTAGGTTGTGATTGCAGATGAGTCACACTACTTAAAGAATGCCCAAGCAAAGCGAACTAGTGCGTCCCTTCCCATATTACAGGTTTCTCTCTCTCTCTCACATCTCTCTCACTTCCTCTTTCTTTTTCTCTCTCCCTCTCTCCCACTAGCACATGCACACATAGAGCTATGAACAAATCTTGGACTAGAATGTTATCTAGAACATAAAACAGATAATATTATAATAGTTTATTTCAGATAGGGCCATTACTTATTAGTCATTTAATCATCCAAATTTACATGTGCTTCTTGAATATCTATGCATGTATTTTGTTGAGGGGATTACTAATTTATTTATACACTATACAAGCCTATAACTAACATGATGAATACATCCTTATGACAATCACAAATACATTTGATACATTTACTGATATACTTCATGTTCAGAAATACATCATATACTTGTACATCCTTATCAAGGATACGTATCCCAACACTCCAAAATGGAGCATAATATTGATTATGCCCAGCTTGCTGCAAATAAATTCACTTAGAGTCTTTTGAAGAGGCTTGGTGAAGATTTTAGCTGACTGATACTAATCCATTGGAGAGAGTCAGGGTTGAGGAGGATAGGAGGCGAGGCGGGCAGAGTAGAACATGGAATAAACAATAAAGGCTAGTATTAAATAGGAGCTTTTGGAGGCGATGGATTAGAGTAGTTGATTGGTCGGGTCGGGTGGGTTTAGGATTTATTGGTTGGGTTTAGGATTTATTGGTTGGGTTGGGTGGAGGAGGGGTTTGGGAGGGTATAGGGTGGGTTGGGGTATTTTTTAGATATTAATAGGGAGCCTTTTTTCGTTTTTGTTTGTGGGGGCTTTCTAACTAGAGAGGCTCTTTGTTTTACTTTACATTTGTGTGAAGAAATCTTTTTGGGGAACTTTATGCAAGCCGGGGATCTTTTCGGAAACATCTCCTTCGTTTCTTGATACAAAGGTAAGGTATGCATACATCATACCCCCCCCCCCCCCCCCCCCCCCTTCCAGACTCTACAGACTCTCTTTTTGGTCCAACTACTTTAGGTTCCTTTTCAATGGCTTCTCTGGGCTTTAAAGCTTTTGAAGTGGCTATGGCTGCAAACTTCTTTTTGGCAACCAATCCCAATGAAAAGACAGAATAAAGGGCATTGCAAAGTAACACTACTCTAAGACGCCTTAATAAACCCTTTCTTGTCCTTGAGAACCATCAGAATGGTGGACTTGTTTTTTGAACACTCTTGGTCAGCTCATAACATATTGAGCAATTCACCTAAGGACCTCTCAAGACCATGCATGTTGTAGTTCTTGTTGGCTTGGTTTGGTGAGGCTATACAAATGGGAATTGACGACAACTTGACTATTGGAGAGGTCTCTTCATAATCAACCCTGTAGGTCTGGGATAGTTCTTAGGTAGCGTTTGATATGCAGACAGGACTGAACATGACTAAACTAATTGTCTGTCATGTGTTTGGTACAACTAGAACAGGACCGGACAAAACTGTTACGATGACCAAATTACGCCTAAAATAGTGTTTACTATATTTTTTATGATAAAATCAAGTAAACATGTAAATAACTTTATTTATAAAAATTGAGTAAATGACGATTTTTTCCCTTTAAAATTATATAAATTTTTACAATGAATTACAAATCTGTAAGAATTGCTCTCCTTTTATTTGTAAAATGCACAAACACTTGGTTCATTGTGGTTGGTACCTAGAGGGCAGATGACAACTGTAATCAGTACATCCAAACTCTTATACTAAGATCCATTGTGTGTTTTATAAGCCCAACAAGTAACTTAAATGTCCAAAATCCTTGATCTTCCACATAACCAGCTCAAAACAAGAAAGGCAGAGGATCAATGAGATAATTTTCTGGATTTTATTAATATGCACAGCCACAATTAACTCAGGGGCGTGCCTACTAAGATAGTAGGGGGTGCACGGGCTACCTTTGAATCGTCTGGTCTCAATGGGTGCCTGAAATGTTTTAAAACCAAACTTATAACAGAAATCGGAAATGGTTGAGAGGTCGCTGGCTCGACTCTTGATTTTAGTAAATATCCAGTTTTTCATTAAATTTTTGGTTTCTAATACTTATTTTGAGAAAAAAGTGAAGGAAAGCAACAGGGAGAAATGTGGAACCTGCGACCTTCCTAGCGAAGGATAGCATTGAAAATTCTCTATGAAAAAAATGAAGGAAAGCTACAGGGAGAAATGTGGAACCTGCAACCTTTCTAGCGAAGGATAGCATTGAAAGTTCCCTACAGCTTTTTTTTTTGATTGACCTGGATATCCAACACGCTATGCGAGCCGACTAATCCCAGGGTGACTACCTGCTTTGCAGATAGCCCGGAGTCACCTCATTTGAACCTCCGTGGCCACAAGGGGATTTTATTCCTCCTTGGATTTGAACCTGGGACCTCCAGGTACTTTTGATCTCTGGAGCCAAACTCAAACCAATCAGGCACCACCCTTTTGGTTAATTCTCTACAGCTTTTACCCTTATGATCTAATGGTGGCACCACTTGAAAGCTTTTATGGGTCTGCCTCTGAACTCTTATATGCTTATGTACTCTACCGAATAGAGTAACGAAAAGTACAAAATTACTTACCAAGTTGCTGCAACAAAGCATGTTGTCTTGGAAAATTAACGAACTTATCTGGCTATTAGTTAACTGAATTGTATTGTCCAACAAATTGCGTCTAAACATCAACATTTGGTATCAGGTTATGACTTGAGCGAACTCTAACGACATATTAACAAATCAAAGTGTTATATCCCAGGGATTGTCGTCAAATAAGTCAAAAAAGTGCAGGCTGGGTTAGGAAGTCAAATAGAGCAGAGTATTAAGTTGGTTAAAAGCATCTAGTATAAATAAGGGGCTGGAATGTGAGGGGCGATCGATCAGTTCTGTGTGTTCATTTTGGGCGAAAGCCGAGTGAGAGAACTCATCCCCTCGAAAGCCGAGAACACCTACTGTAATCATTTAGTTTCGTCTGTCAAAGTTCTTCTGTACCACTCATTTTGAGTATCAAATAGGAACTGATTTACTTCTATTGGTCCAGGTTTTTATGAATTGATACTAAACTTCGTCTGTGTGTGCATCAATTGGATCGATGTATTCTTGGTGTACATCACAAAGCAGTGCACCACACAAGTTACACATACAATGGAAGTGTCAAGCATAGATGTGCTGTTCCTTCGTTTCTCTCACTCACCACTCTATTGCTGACATGTTTGTTATTTTCACAAATGTAGAAAGCTCATTACACAATGTTGCTTACTGGAACTCCAGCTTTATCTCGACCTATTGAGCTGTATAAACAGGTAGTCCATTTTTTAATTAATTTATAGTGTATATATTTCCTTTGGATTAAACCTTCGCATGTTTTGACAGCTGGAAGCGTTGTATCCCAATGTATACAAGAGCGTTCATGAATATGGAAACCGATATTGCCAGGGTGTAAGATGGAGCTTTTTGCTAGCAGCTTCCATTTTCCTTGCAGCTTTTTTTGAAAAGTTATTGATGGAAGTTCATTCTGATACTTGTAATGTTTTCCAGGGTGTTTTTGGAATGTATCAAGGTGCAAGTAATCATGAAGAACTGCACAATTTAATGAAAGCAACTGTGATGATTCGCAGACTCAAAAAGGATGTCCTCACTGAGCTTCCTGTTAAGCGAAGGCAACAGGTACATGATTATTCAACCGTGTTCATACTTTGAGCATGCCGGTCATAATTTTTTAGCTCAAGCAATTAATTTACAGATCTTTATATGCCTTTTCTCTTGTATTCCGATGCCTGAGATATTATAAAGGAGTGATTTGTACCAACAATTGCTCTGAACTGTCCATTTGTGGATGGCATAATTCAATTGAACTTGCTTCTAGAACTTCTAATTCGTGAAAGGAACTATTAGGCAAGAACATGCATTTGGGGATTGGGTTATAGAACTACAGCCTCTTTTTAAGTCTATACTATTGAACCCTGTAGTTACATCTTGTGATTATGATCTAGTGTAGTTATGGTCATATTTTTTCTATTCTTTTTTTCCCCAGGTTTTCTTGGACCTGGCAGACAAGGACATGAAGCAAATCAATGCTTTATTTCGTGAGGTATTTTAAATTTTGGGAGTCTTTTTTTGTTGAATGCATGGGTTCCCTCTTGTTTGGAAATCAGTGGTGTGCTTTTAGACATGATGTACCTTTTACTATTTCTATAATGACATGCTTATGTGATGTCTTTTTTGGCATCTAGATTCTATGCATTGTACTATGTTCATCAATTTCACAATGTTCCTCCATTTTCATTTCAAATTTGGAAATCCTCATCTCTCTTTGAGAATGGAGTGATAATAATCCACAGATTTATAACTTTTTCCATCATACAGTTGGAGTTAGTTAAAAGCAAAATCAAGGCCAGCAATTCCAAAGAGGAAGCCGAGTCACTAAAGTTTACAGAGAAGAATATCATAAATAAGGTACACAGGCAATCTTTAAGCTTGTTTTTAGCATCTCTCTTTCTCTGTATATCTGTACATCATTTATGCTTGAAGTCAACGGAGACATATGGAATGCATACAAAGGTGCATCAAGGATGAGAATTAAAGACCACATATTCCTGAAAAACAGATTTTTAGGTGTAAGAAAGGTGGGGGGGGGGGGTGTTGTTGTAGGAGAGGTTTCTGAAGTCAGGAAGCCTGAAGATGGAGTTAGAATCTAACGAAGTTTGGAGCTATTTTGTACTTTAGACATCTTTGAGGCATGAAAATGCCCAAGGTTCCAAAGAATGGTACTGTGATGATACTCTATAAAGATAAGGAAGTATTTCGGGGTTGCACAAATTTATGGCAATCAAGTAAAGGTTCTAAAGCAAAGGTACAGTACAACCTGTTATTGCTCTCTAAACCGAAGGTTGACCAAACTTGACATCAGATTTTCTTATGACTATATGATGTCAAGTTCTAGTCAAGTAAAGGTGCTAAAGCTAAGTTACGACCTGTTAGTGCTTATATTTATTACTCTCTCTAGTTAGGTCTAGACTAAAATCTAAGATGCGTGATTCTAAGCAAGACCCTTACGTTAAAATCAGATTGCCTGCCGTAAGTGGAAGTTCTTTACTTTGAGTGGCCAATCACAGGAGTTAAGCAATAACAATAACACCCAAGTGTTATCTACTACCTCTTAGGTTAACTCACACCCACACCCAAAGGGATGCTTAGCTCATACTAAAAGTAAATAACAAACAAGAATGCAAGAAATAAAAACATGTTTTTTCTTCTTTGAAGTATATAAAATTTATATATGGAAAATAGAACAAATAAACTCACACACCATCCTCACCTTTTGTGAGGTTTGAACCCCTGACCTCACCTCCTAGGAGGCTAAAGACTCGCATACCACTAGGCCAAACTTGGAATTAGACGATAGTGGCCAATGGTCACAGTGGACAACATATAAGATTATAAAATGAAATTACAATAATAAAGATTGTTAAACTTGTACAAAATAATACAGAGAACATTAGAGCTACTATTTTATTTCTTCAGCGATCCTTCTCTTAGAATGAGCAAATGCTTGCTTTTACTTGCACCTTTGAGGAGAGAAGTCATGGATAGGGACAAGAGCGAAAAGGACTTTACCGGGCTTGTCCTAAGCCTATCTTCTTGCATGTGTGTGGCTTTTCTCTTCTTGGCTTCATACTCCCAATAACTCCATAGGTGACCTCCTCTTAGTTTGAGACTGCAGGTAGTTATTTTGGCAAAAATACCCTGCAAAATGCGATTTGTCTTGGGCCTCCCATTATAGCACATCCAATATTAGGCACTTTCGTAGAAAGGGCATCCGAAACTTGATTGCTACTTCCCACTTTTCCAAAACTTTATGTCACCCTACGTTGATAATCAAGTTCGATGACCCTCTGTTCTAGTGAGAATCTAGGGGATTGTTGATCACTAGATCAGTCACCAAAAACCTTTGTCCCAATAGTCAAATCCGATAATTTACGATCAATTCATGCTTGAATATGAATAACTCCCTTTGGCGGGGTAGCAAATCACAATATAAAAACTAAAATAAAATGATTTTTCATTATTGCAATTGAAAAAAGGATAGGAGAAATAATTAGGGAGTCAAATGGTCTTAATCTTAATTGATAAAATCCGGAGTCTAAATAAATTATGGCTTTTGATAATCTTATAAATAGTAAGGGGAAGCCCTGGATCTACCTGGCCAAGGTGTCAATGTCAAGTGGTTATCCGAAGTTTGTAAGCTGTGTTCAGGGGGGGAGTTATTGCCTATCGTTGGCCAAGGTTGCCTGTCCTCACGACAAGCCACTAGTTTCTTCTTGTATACAGACTTTTGATGTGAGTTTTCCCAACACTTGGTTGAGATAAACCACTCGTTGTTCTTCTTGCATAAGAACTACTTGTGCACTGATGCATCCGCCTTGAGTGTCGTTGTCAAAGCCACTTTCATATCTTGGAAAGCGTTGTTGGGCGTTTTGCTCCATAAGAATTGGTTCTTCTGTAACAAATACGTCAAAGAGGTTGCTGTTTTCCCATATCCCCCTACAAATTATCTTGTAATACCCGGACAAGCTGAGAAATCCCTTTAACTCTGTTATAGTTTGCGTAATAGTGATTCCGACGTCGCCTAAACTTTGCTTGGATCAATTTTGACTCCCTTTTTCCAATACCACATGTCCTCAGTAGACCAACCTTTTTCTCCCAAATTCACACTTGTTTTTTGCACACAACTAATGTTTCAACCACAACTAAACACTTGTTTCATGTGTTCAACGCGTTCTTTCATCCCCTTGCTTTACACTAATTGATGTAGAATCTCTAGCTTTCATAGTACTTCTTTACCAACACTTTGGACATGAAAATAGGTTGTTGCTTTTTTTCTTTCATAGAATGCGGATACCTGATGTTCACGGAACCACTGCCCTCCTTCAACATGATTTGGTGTTCCTTGCTTTTCTTTCTTGGTAGGCCAATAGGGAGGGTAAATATCGCCTTAAAGCTTCCAAAACCAGAAACAGTTCTCTTGGACATGGTTCCTTTACTTGCTCAATCATGAACATCAACCCCAACTCCACCAAAAATTTCTTATTCCTCATGTTCCGGTCTTTTCTAGAGTTTTCATCATATTATGGTTCATCCTAAGTCCTAAATGGGGATCACCATCTAGAGTGATCGATTATTTGCCCTTCATGAACTTCATGATTTGTGTTTTATGGTTTGTATAAGTGGTGCCTGGACAGCCACTTAGAATAACATCAAATTTACCCAAGTCGATTGGTAAAAAAAATACCCCACTACGTTAATTCCCTGCAATAGTATCATATACCCCTTGCATATACCTCTCCATGATTGTTCCTTCAGTTTCCATAGTTATCCCGTAGCAACCGGTACCCATTATCTTCAAACCTGACCTGTGAACAAGCTCTTTTGCAATAAAATTGTGGGTTCCCCACTGCCAGTAAACACCACTATGGCCTAGTGGTCAATTGTTCAGCAATTGCATTCAATCCAAAATGATTTGACCAGTTGATTGATGCCTAACAATTGGTGCTTAAGACCATCAACGAATCAACTTTTTGACAGACGTCTTCTAAGTTCTTCAATGCTATGTGCGAAATTGCAATTTGAGGGATTAAACTTTGAAACGGCACCATTTTAGGTTTGTATATTTCAAATTAAGACAAATCTAAATATGTATTCGTTTCATGATCCAGTTTGGGACCAAATCAGAGATGAGAGTCTCTGTTTCAATAACTTCTAGTTTCTTTCAAATTCTTAACTAATTAAAAGAATTTGTCAAGCTTAATTTTATATCATTATCATCATATGATTTTTGTTGCTTTTGTAGGATATCATTATTATGTATTCAGACACAAATGACTCCGACCTTTGTGGTTGCAGAAAAGGAAAGAGTGGGTGAATTCATGTAATCTGTCATACAAAGGGCATCTTATTAGACTTTAATCACTGGTTTATTTTAGTTTATATTAAGCGCAAGATTGTGATTAGTTGTTTCCCACCTTGACGATGACAGAATAGTACAAAATACAAAGAAGATGAAATACCCAAAACAAAGTAAAATAGACGAAGAAATCAGTACGATGGATTTGATGTTTACCTTCTTCTCCAATGTCCTCTGGTTCCTTTTCCCTTTTGCTCTCCAAGTCTTGCACTACAAGTATGTTCACTTCCTTTTTACATTTGTGACTTGGACTAAATCTTCATTGCTGCAATTCACCATCCAATAATCAACAATATTCAAACCTCTTGCCAGTACTTCCTCTTGATTTGATCGTGGATGTCGTTTGCCGTTTTGATTCCGTCACTCCTGCTGTGAATTTCTTCCAGCACCAAAGGTGGCTGTCTAATCTGGTTCATTACTCGGTTTTTCTTCTCTATTTTAGATGCCGGTTCTATCACTTCACCTAACCCAATTGGCAATAATAAGCTCAGTCATGCCCTTACGACCCGAAGGATCATTAATAAATAGACTCGAGAAAACCACTTCAGATATACCTTCTAATGATGCCACCACAGGCAAGAACTTTTTTTGATAATCATTGACAGTTTTGATTTGTCTTAATGCAAGGATTTGCTCATAGAGTGTACCTTCTGATATCGATTGAAATTCCCTTACAATCATTAGCTTCAGTTTCCTTTACCTTTCTAATCGGTCATCTCTTATTCTCTCACTGAAACCATTAGAGCAAGGACGGACCTACATTGATTGATATGGTGGCATGGGTCATCATTTCATGGTTCCATCGTAAGGGGCTGCCGCCCACTTCATTATCTTATTAATCTATAACATGCATCAAGTTGCAATGCCTCAACTTGCCAACTTGAAGAAAAAGGGGCTGCCGCCCACTTCATTATCTTATTAATCTTCGTACAACATGCATGGATACCACATGCATTCAATTGGCCAACTTGACAACATGCATGGAAAAGGGGCTCTCATCGTTTCTATCTATCTATAATTATATATAGACATATGCATATGAAGCTAGAAGTGTGTGTGGTTTTATAACACAACAACAAATAGGATTTCTTTCCTTTTAGTTTCCTCCTGTCAACTTTCTAACTATATGTGTGTGTATGTGTGTGTGTGTGTATGTATGTAGTTTTGTTTTGGGGAAACTATGGGTAGCTGATTTGTTGATCCAAGGATCTCGTAAACACGTTGTAATTGTTCCCGGTTGGTAGTATATCGAGCTCTCTCTCTCTTTGGTGGACTTACACTATCACACCAATTGTGGAACCACGTTATTTTGTGAACTTGTCATATATGTAGGATCTAACATATATTGTTATTATCTATATTTGGGGTTGTTTATTTCGATAGTCATTGTGCAACATCTTAGATCATTGTTATCCACATTTATTGTTGGGTTTGTTGTGTTCTTGGATTTCTATTTGTTTTGGGACCTTAGAAATCATTTGCTAGCATTTGTTATTATGGCCCACAGTTCCTAACAGAAGTTTACTGTCAATTGATAAACCCTAGAACAAATCGAACGGCTTAGAAGAAATCAGTGATTACATATAGGTTTCTTGGCTTTCGAGAGGCCGAGTTCTCTCCCACTACTTACACTCGAAGCAGACAGAAATTGATAGATGGCTCTTACATTCCCAAATCCCTATTTGTACTAAAGCTACGCACCAATTATTTCCCTTGCTTCATCTAGTTGTACTAATGCAGTAACCATTTGTGCCATCCTTCCATTCCCACCCTTTTTTACTTCCTAACCCAACCACCTTTTTGACCACTTGGCTTCCAACCAACCTAGGATAAATCAGTGAATGTCTTGATTTTAAATGAAACTCAAAGAAAATGAAGATAAATCCCAAATTTAATAGTTCATACATAGAATTGGACTTTATTGCAAGTCTTTATGTGTAACCTTTCCCTTTGCATTTTGCAAAGAGGTTGCTATGACTTTTTTTTTTTGGAAAGGTGTCGACTAAGCCTGGCAAATTGTGAATGCAAGAAATCAATCCTGATAAACTCAGTGGCCGCAATTATTGTGTACGCCTGGAATAGAACCATAGGCAGATGGGATATTCCACCACATGCTAAGGACCTCAACCACTATGCCACAATCCTTGTGGTTAAGGTTACTATGACTTTTTAGGTAGAGAAGTAACCATACCAGTCATGGACCATGAACTAGCAAACATTACTAAGGACCTAATTACACAAAGTTGAGTACACATTTTATCTATTTTTTCACGTTTTTAATTGTTATTTTTCTTGATGGTTTCTCGGGCCAGATTTATACAGAGTCTGCAGCAGCCAAAATCCCTGCCGTTCTGGATTACCTGGGAACCGTCATCGAGGTAAGTAGCATTATTAAAAGTAGGATTGTACAATCTTTGGTCCTTTACTAATGCTATGTTAAGTGCATTCGGTAGTTGTATACATGGAATTTTATGGAGGGAGCTCCTGTCTCTGAGTGAAAACTGTCCCCCGAGTTTTTCATAGCTACCAAGCACCAATCTCGAGTCATTTTCTTAATCCTCGAGTCAACCCACCTAGCATGAGGCCCAACCTAGTGTCGATTATATATATGTTGCATTAAAGAACATGGCCCTATAATCTTGTTACATGGCCCTAAAATTTGCCTTTAGGATTACAGATGTGTTTCCATTACCAATTTTGTAGGCCTTTCCAGTTGCCTATCTCAGTTTTCTTTTGGTGGTTGCTGGTTGTTTTTAAGCTCTTTGCTTTGCTGTGTTTTGCACAATTAAACTTTGACTATATGGAAAGGATAAGAGACTTGGGCCATGATAAACGAACCCATGCTTTTAAAAACTCTCATCTGTAGAACTTTACATCTTAAATTGCAGCTTGATCTATCAAATTGACTTAATTATGTTTTCTCGTGTAATTAATTTGTTAATTCCTTTTAACAACCCTGAAGACCAGTAGCATTGCATGTTGATACCCTAGAAATAGTTACTCTTGGGCCCCTACCTGTATCTTGACCTCATTGATCCCCAATCACCACTCATAGGATGGGTTGTCAATTACGTAGCTAGTTGATGTTTATATCATTTTGCTTGAAATTGCTAGCACATGAACTTCATTGTAAAATGCAAATTGAAATATACTCAATTGTTGTCTTTCAATATCCTCATACGGGTTCAATTGTGGTTCTTAGATTCAAAGAACAAAGTGTCGAATATTCTTTAAATAAACATGGATTTTTTTCTTGATGCTTCGCAGAAAAAATCATAATACTATTATAGTGTATACCCATCAGAGATCTAGTCAATGTGGCACCTATTTTGTTTAGGCTACCACTAAGTATTGAAGTCACTTAATTCAACGTAGAGATGCCAAAAAAATAAGCTGCTGTTTAGCTCCTATTATTCTCAGAACACCTTGTCACATGGCAGAAGTTAGCCCCTACATTCTCTGCAGTGATCATTTCGACTTTCTGATCTTATGTGCATTTTTTGGGTTGAACGTGAGAAATAGTTTTCATAAGTCGTCCTGTTATTGTCTGTGATGCGTTTGGTACATGGGACGGGACAGGACAGGACAGGACAAAACTCACTGTCCCATGTTTGGCGCAACATGGGACAGAACAAGAACTCACTGTCCCACGTTTGGCGCGACAAGGGACAGGGACAAGAACTGGGACAAGGTGGGACAGCATGGCACAAAAGAGGTTTTTTCTTGTTCCACCAAAATAGGTGGAACAAGATGGGACTAGAATGGGACAGAAACTAAAATATTACTAATCTACCCTAGTTTGATATATAACCTTAATATGATATTTGTTCTAATGGTCATCACCGCTAGTTTCGGTCGCCGCCACCACTACAGGCGGTCACTGGCGGCCACCTCCACCTCCACCTCCTCTTCCACTACAACATCCTCCACCGCCTCCACAACCACCGTCCACCAAGTCCATTGCCACTTCTACCATAGTCGACTACTGACCACCACCGTCCATTGCCACCACTACCGTCGTTCGCCACCATCAACTCATCCTCTATTGCAAACAACCTCCTCCATGACCTCCACCGGTCACCACCATTCATTGCCACCTCACCTCCACCATAACCACCACCACCACTATCTTCACTACATCAACCACAACTACCTCCTCCACCGTTGTCAACCGCCACCACCAGAATCTACCATCTTCATGTCCTCTATAAGCCACCGTCGTCCACCAAGTACCACTGCCTCTACCTCCATAACCACTGTTGGCCACCGACCACCACCGTCCGTTGCCACTAACACCGTCAGCCACCACCACCTCCACCATAACTAAAACCACCTCCACCAACACATTACTATCATCAATTATATCAATTTTTTCATTCAAATTTGGTATAAATATGAAAATTATGTACAAATATTTATCAATTAAATTCTTTAATTATTTACTTTATTTGTGTTAATTATAACTATTATATAATATTTAAAATCATCAAATGGGTAGCTTCTTTAGTTCTGTCCCATCCAGTCCTAGTCGTACCAAACACCAGACATACTCCTGTTATGTCAAGTCCTACCCTCTTGTCCTGTTCTGTCCTGTCCTATCTAGTTCTGTCCTGTTCAGTCCTGTCCAATTATGTATGCGTTCCAAACGCTACCTTACAGTGCTTTATATTTTTTTTTTTTCACAAGTCGTCCTGTTAGTCTGTGAACATGTTACAGTGCTTTATATTTTGTTTATCTGTTTTTACTGCAACTCATTTGTGCTGCAGGCAGGGTGCAAGTTTATTGTGTTTGCTCATCATCAGCCAATGATTGATTCAATACATCAATTTCTTCTTGTAAGACCATTTAGTTTTGTGTGAAATAAATGATTCTCATTATATTTGCCTAACTTCATTACCTTTGCCCAATTTTCAGAGGAAAAAGGTCGGTTGTATCCGGATAGATGGTGGTACTCCGGCAGGATCACGGCAATCCTTGGTTACAGATTTCCAGGATAAAGATGCTATAAAAGCAGCAGTGGTATCACACATTTCCCTCTACTTTATTTCAAATTTGGCATGAAAAGTTAAAGTTTGTTGCCTAAATGTCATTTACGTCTCTAGCTATCTATCAAGGCTGGTGGTGTTGGGTTAACATTAACAGCGGCAAGCACAGTAATATTTGCAGAGCTTTCTTGGACTCCAGGCGACATTATTCAAGCTGAAGACCGAGCTCACAGAATTGGCCAGGTAAAAATATGCGTTGTAACTTATAAGTTTTATGCAAGTAAATTTCACAAGAAGGTTCCTTGGTTCAGCATTTGGCTTGGGTTCTTGTGATTTTTGCTAATCTTTTGATTTCTACTTGCAAGATGTGATGTTCTTTGGTTCTTGTAGATATATGTGGCTGTTTTATTTTAGATTTCCATCTTTTTGCAGGCGTCTTCAGTGAATGTATACTATCTCCTAGCAAATGACACAGTTGATGATATCATATGGTACGTTGAGATTTAGCATCTTTTTCGATGTTGTATGTTTGGAAATGTCTTGTGACAAGGCATCATATTGGCTTGTTTTTTCAGGGATGTTGTGCAAAGCAAGTTAGAAAATCTGGGACAGGTTTGGTTTTCTTTTCCTCTTGTCATCAATCCCTTTTTGTCGTTATTGAAGAGCTGTGGTTAGATTTGGATGAAAAATGTTACAGATGCTGGACGGGCACGAGAAGTCACTGGAAGTTTCAGTTAAGCAGCCAAGAAGTAGCCCTGCAAAGCAGAAAACATTGGACTCATTTGTGAAGCGTTGCAATTCACTCAACTCGGAACAACAATCAGACCCGAAACATCAGAGGCACTGATTCTGTGGAATAGATGCCAAAAAATCAACCAACCAATTTGACAGGAGATATTATTATGTATTTTAGTAGGGTTACCGGGTGAGCATGGCAAAAACCAAGAATCTTACCCGGTAAGTGCGGAAGAACTCTTATCCGTTGAGTGCTTACCCGATAAGACAAGTGAAGTGAGGGTGTTCGGTTAATTTGTGGTTTTTAGGTATATATTTGTGTCTAATGTTTGGTTTGATGTGGGGATACCTCAAGTCAAGTGTACAGGTTTTGTTTATGGCAAGATTTGTGAAACTAATGGGTATCTTCCTTCAACGACTCGCTTTGGTTCGGACTAGTCTCTTGGAGAAATAAGCATTACGAGTAAAGACTACACCCTTTTGAAATATGTACTCATCAGATGAAAAATGTACAATGAATTAGTGGCTTCCGTTGTGTTAAGCTATTTTTGAGACAAACATAAACCTAAGAATAAAAGTGAGATTGATTTCTCCTACTAAAAAAGAACAATGTTAACCACAAGGGTGGTGTCTAATTGGTTTGAGCTTGGCTCAAAAGGTCAAGAGTAACAGGAGGTTTCAGGTTCAAATTTAAGGAGGAATAAAAATCTTCTTGTGGCCACGGAGGTTTAAATGCGGTGACTCTGGGCTATCTGCATAGTAGGTGGTCGTTCTGAGATTAGTCGGCTCGCATAACGGGTTGGATATCCAGGTTGATAAAAAAAAAAAAAAACAATGTTGTAACATTTAGTTACACTTTCTATCTGTAATCTATTTCACCTCATGAAATCAAATACAATTTTCATCTAAAATCTTAAATGATAGAATTATAGAAAGTGGAAAAAAGTATGTGTATCAAGATTCTCAGTCGGTGGAATCTCAATCAATCATTCCACTTTTTTGCATCACTTTTAAAACAGGCAATTGACGACAATGTGAGCCTGAGTGCCAATGTTGACGACGATGTGAGCTTGAGTGCCACCGTTGACGACGACAGCTGGCTAAAATAGGCCATCCACAAGAGATAGTCTCCGATGACGAGGGATGGAATTCAGAGAATTCCGACAAGTCAAGACGAAGTGTGGCAGCGAGTTTACGAGATTTTGCAGAGTATGATGAGGGGAGTGGCGGACATGGACGGACCCAATATAGGGAAATTGTGGCCCGTGCTACCATATTGTTCATCATTTCGTAGTGTAAGAAAATTTAGAGCATGAAAATTGTTACCGTATTAATTTGTTGTGTGTCGGTTTGTATTTTTGAAACTACACAAGTTTTCCTTGGTAATTGTTTTGCAAGGTTTTTCTTCCACCTCTGACCCAAGTTTGAATCTTGTTGGTGTTATTTTCTTAGTTTTTGACTTTTAATTTCATATCTATTATGTTTCTAAAAAAATTTGCAATAAAATAATTGAACACATGAACTCACATATGAAAAGCAATGAACTAAACAACAGATTAATGATGACTTGTGAAAAATATCTATATATTTGTTTCTTATTGTCACCGTTTGAAAAAAAAATCTGGGTCCGTTCCTGGTGGTGGAGCTATGAGAGGCAGCGAGGTTTGACGAGGAGAATCGAAGATTGGATAGGGAAATGAGTTTACGAAGATTGTATTGAAGACACAGTTGGAGATTACTTCGTTTTTATGTTCAGGAACAAGTGATCCGAAAAGGAAAAAGAGTGAAAAGGACGAGGGACCTGCTGGAACTTCCAAAGTAGTTGTGAGATTAGGTAGAACTTTCACAAATATAACAAAAATGCCACTATTTTTAATGGTCTTTGATTAAAACCATTGGATGATTGAGATCGTTTTTTTACGGCCCTCAACCTTTTCTGGTAATTACATGATTTAATCTCTATATATAGGCGAAAAATCGTGTAAGAATAGAAGTTAAGGTGAGAAACATAAAAAGGGATCTAGACAATTGATCACTTTTAATTTCACCTCATCCAATGAATTGCGTTTCTCACGGAAATTGATCCGTTGTATCTCATTATATATAGACGAATGAACATGTCAGAAGAGAAGTTACGATGATAAGCATAAAAATAGATCTCTTTTAATCTCATGTTCACCCATAAATTACACTTTAGAAGAAGAAAAATTGATAAGATACATCTCGATACGCTTCATTAATGTTGACGTTCAACTAAGATTAATTTAAGAATGAAAATCTCTCCCAGCAAGATGAGAAATACAATTCAATCTCAACCGTCCATTTAATTTGATGAATATGTGATTTCATAGAAGTTTTGATTGTTGTCTAATATAAAATATTGATCATAACTAACGAATCTTATTCATCTTCCATAAATATTTAAATCATAATAAATTAACTCTCATCATTTTCATAATTATTTCAATTTATTGGGTTGCATTTGTTGTACAAACGTGATGAGTTGCGTTTGAAACAAACTCTATATATATAGGAAAAAGGTGTTCTCGTAAAATGGAGATGTTCTCGTTTAAACCTCCATATATATATATATATATATATATATATATATATATAGGGTATATTTCTTTTACAACCTTATGCATTTGTACAACCTTTGCAATCCAATTAATTGAGATATTTATAGAAATGATTGGAGTTTATTAATTATGATTTGAATATTTATGGAATATGAATAGAGTTTATTAATTATGATTAATACTTTATATTAGGAAACAATTAATTGATTAAAAATTGGATGGTTGAGATGAGGGTTGTATAGGGTGTAGGAATGACAAAGGGTGTAGAATAACATCCCTCTATATATATAGAGAGAGAGAGAGAGAGAAAGAGAGAGAGAGAGAGAGAGAGGTTGGTTATTATACAATCATTGACATTTGTGCAACCAATACAACTCAATCTCAACCGTCCATTTCATTTGATTAATATGTGATTTCATAGAAGTTTTAATTGTTTCATAATATAAAGTATTAATCATAATTAATGAATCATATTCATCTTTCATAAATATTCAAATCATAATAAATAAACTCTCATCATTTTCATAAATATCTCAATTTATTGGGTTGCATTGATTATACAAATACGATGGGTTGTATTTGAAACGATATATATATATATATATATATATATAGTGTTTATTTCAAATACAACCTATTGCATTTGTACAACCAATGCAACTCAATATATTGAAATATTTATGGAAATGATTAGAGTTCATTTATTATGATTTAAATATTTATGAAAGATGAATACGGTTCATTAATTATGATTAATACTTTATATTATGAAATAATCAAAACCTCTATAAAATCATATATTAATCAAATGAAATGGACGATTGAGATTAGATTGTATTGATTGCACAAATGACAAAAGTTGTATAATAACCAACCTATATATATATATTTGAAATGAGTAAATTTGTCAGTTGCTTATTATGATATAGATTCGGGTTTGAATTCAATTCAAGTGGAAATAAATACAAGAATTATTCATTCACCCTCACCCTCATCTTTGGATAAAACATTCAAACTTGACGGCGTTGTCACATTATTTATATATATTTATGTAAATCGGTTATAACTCCACGAAAATATAAAAATTTACATATTTAAGTCCCTATAAACATGGACCAATAGAAAAATGACACTAAAAGATAAAACCAAAATAGATTACAGCGAGTTAATTTATGGTTGTCTTGCGGGTCTCTTTTACCCGAAATGTCTCCTACGTCAAATCTTAAACTATCATTTCCCTTGCTGAGGATTGAGTCACATGAAATTTTTTCCATATTTCTAAAATGTTTCAAAGCGGCAAAAAGTCAACATATACCCCCGCAAGTTTGGCATGCAAAGCTTTCATGTCTAATTACCAACCCATTTGTCCAGAATGAGGGAATTAAGGCGGATATAGTCGAACCGGTTGATTTAAGGTGGTTGATAAGCAGAGCTGTATCTGTAACACACTATCAAAATTCTTATTCACCAACCTAAGGCGTGGAACTCCTGCCGGAAGACTCGGCTGGTTTTTCCGGAAAATGCCCGAACAAAACCACTTTAATCAAAATAACTATTTTAATTAATTTAAATCATAAACATACCATCAATTATTAATCTCTATTCAACACCAAACAAATTAAATTCTCCTTTTTACCCAATAATTAGTGATCCAACACTTGCACCATATATATAAAAAATAGCACCTCTACATACAATTAATTACTCAAAAATATATATATACTTGTTCACAGTGCTAGTGCTGGGGCTGGGGCTCCCATCGTATTCTGACCAAACAAGAAGTCATTGACAATGGAATCAACATCCTCCAATCCCACCCCAATGCATAATGGATTCCCATTCCCATTCCCAACTTTCACATTCGGACCATCTCTGCACTTCCCCATACATTTGCACCCAACCACCAAAGCTGCTGCTTCCCCACCACCAACTGCTTTTTGAAAATTCTCCAACAACACTGCTGCTCCAGATTTCTTGCACTTTCCTCCCATGCATACCTCTATCTTATCACCCACCCTCTTGCTCTGCATCTTCATGTTCATGTTGTTTTCTACTTCCTCAACCATTGATGATGGTGATTCTATTACTGTTGTTGTTGCTGTTTCAATTGCACTTGGAGATGCCAGCAATTGGCTTAATGCCAATTTCTCACATTCAGACTCAGAAGACGACGACGACGATGATGATTCCTTCTTGCTTTTGCATTCCATCATCTTTGCTGCTTTCTTTTTCGCCTTTTCTTCCTTTTTCCTCCTCTTCAATTCCATCTTCTCTGCTTTTAGCTTCTGCAATTGTCCAACTAACACCTCTGTTGCTTCCTGCACAATCATCCCAAATCAAAAATCAACATCAACACATTCAATCACAAAAGAAAGAAAAACAGAAAGGAGAGTTTGATCGTCATACCGATATCATCTTCCCTCTCACTTGTTCATCCAACCCATCATTAACATTAAGATTCAAACCAAAACCCATATCACCGAATCTAGCCAAGTTCTTCGACAAACCCTTCACCAGTTTCAGCTGTTTCTTCATCTCTTTCTCCTTCATCGACATCCTCGGACCACCATTGTAATCGTAATACTGCAAGTGGCTCTTGTCAGAAAACTCATCACAACCCGCCAAAGCAATAACCGACTTCCGACTCCATTGTTGTTTAGGACTGAACGATCTGAAGTTTACGCTACTGTTGGAAGAGAAGCACGGAGCCTGACGGAACACAACCCCAGCGACCTCCATTGATTCGAATTTGATGCTCAACCTAGAAACCGAAACGAAGAGGGAAGAAGGAGATATGGAAAGGGTTTGTGGGATTGAATCGAATTTATGGCGTTCACAGTTGGATTGAAGCGTGATTTTCGTTTTATGCGAAAGGAAAGGAAAGTAGCGTGCAAGGATGAACTAGTGTTTGAATGTGAAGATGACTTCAATCTGGGCCGTTGGATCACTGCGTCTAAGCCTCTCCACCGTTGGATATGACGTGGCAGATGAAGGCTCTCCTGGCACTCGCGCGCTCGAGGTGGTTGTCAGTTTGCCATGCTCTTTAGCCTTGTTGGCATGCGCATTTATACACCACCTGCTGACATGGATTGACACGTAGATCTTTAGCCTTGTTGGCATGCGTATTTATACAATCTCTCTGCCCTCTCATTCAAATTTTGCTGACATGGATTGCCACGTACACTGCTTACTAGACACTTTACTTTTCCCCTCTTTTTTCACTTTTTAATTTTTCAATATGAATGTTAAAAACATGGGAACTAACATTTGGCACGGTCATACCCCTTTATGTAGCATGGTCGTGCCAAACTTAAAAAACGTTTGTTACTCCCACGGAATTGTGACGGAAATTAGACATAAAATGGGATCCAAGGCCGTATGTGGAGTGTAATTTCTCGATTCCCGTATTGTTTTTTTGACACCATAAACAAACAACCAAATAAGTAATTATGTTTCCATGTTCTATGTCATCGGTGAATAAAACTAAGAGCCTGTTTGGTTTAGCGAAATATTTTTATCGGATTCGGCTATTGTGTGTTTGGTTTGTAGGATTCAGAATAAAATTGGAATTTCATTTTTTTTATACATCGGGTTGCAGGGTTTGGAATGCAATTTAATTTTTGCAAATAGTTTGTTTGTTTCAGTAAGATTTGGAGGCGGTTGAGATACCGTGAGCAGATTTAGGTGCCGTTTACCAAATGTTTACTTGGGTAAGCGTTTTCCAAGTCACTTTACTTTGTCGGATGATTATGCAAGGACTAAAAATTTTAACGGTAAGAGACAAGGCAAGAATTGAGAATCTTACCCGGTAAGTGAGGACGAGAACTTTTACCATGGTTAGCGCTTACCGGAATAAATTGTTGCATACGATACGTTTTAGTGAATAAAATTTTACCCGATAAGTAAACGATAATATTGAATTTTACCGGTAAGTGTTTAGGTAAACGGCCCCTTAATAAAAGAGGCGAGGTAAAGATGTGATGGAAACAATTGAAATTCAAGAAATTTGGATTTGAAATGAAAGTTATTTAAGGGATTTTTATATCTGAATTTCATTGAAATGTATTTGGCATTTTAAGTGTTAAAAATGTGTTTTTTTCAATGACATTTTTGTTTTTTAGTGAAAAAATAGAAGTAATTTTTTAATAAATAAAAAAAGGAGAACATACAATTTGACCTCTTCATGTTCTATTCTATAATTATATAGGTTTAGATGTTTATAAATAAACTACATATTTATATTACTATTTTTAGACCTTAAAATAAAATGTCCTTGACAAATTTATTATAATTTTTTTCTTACTGATAAGAAAATATTTTTAATATTCTATAAACTGTTGTTGTTTATATATATATATATATCTGTGTCTGTATCTGTATCTGTATCTGTATCTACATCTACATTATCTTATAAAACATATGATCAAAAGTCTTAAAATAAATTTTAAAAATCTCTTAATTATAATATGATGAGTTTTATGTATAACTTATCAATGTTTTTACATACATGTTAAACATGTTCTCAGACTTCCCTTCCCAAATTGATTTACCCAAGATGATAATTCAAGCTTCCATTATGATTACTGATTCAAGACCATATCTATATCTATAAGTTTTTATATGCTCACGACACGTGTCACATAAAGAATATGTGTGCTTATGTTAATAAGAAGCCCAAATTAAAGTCATGATTGACTGTTAAATAATTATTTTTGACGAATAGTTATAAAATATGTGTTAAAATGTAATTATGATAATTATAATGTGTAATTTGTAAATACTTATAATTATATTAATGTTTTAAGATAATTATATATTTATTACAGATCAATGTTAAACCTTATGCAATCCATATAAATAGGGTGATAGACCAAATCAATTTCATGTGATTTAATTTTAGAGTTTTGGCTATCAGATAAAAATACATAAAAGAAACATTTTCTTTTCTGTAAAACATATATAGATCTAGGGTTCTGGGGTTAGCACTCGGTAAAAGATCTAAGTGTGTTCGTTTGTGGATTACGGATAGAGGAAACTTATTTTGGTTTATAAGTGTTGCATCAAATCTACACCAAAGTTTTATTTTCCCTTGCGTTAACGGTTATGAAATTGTTTAAAAACCCAACAATGGTACCAGAGTCACTCTGATCGCATTCAATTAAAAAGGAACAAGTTTATATGGCAATAAATTTAATAATTAGAACCCTATCTAGTTTTGAATCGACACCTATGTAAAGGGTTTTAAATCCTAAAAGGTCTTGTGCGACGACCATAGTCACCATCCTCTATGTTGGGCCACTTTTGATATTCATGGTTGTCGCTGGCAGTAATCGGCTTGCAGTCGATTACCACCTGTGGCTGAGGCTAATGACCGCTTGAATCTCTTCCACTACAGGTACAAAGGTGAACTCTTGCTTAAGCCGCATATATCGTCGCCTAAGACAGCCATTTAACCACCGTCCTTAGCGGGGGTGGTCGATCGCTCAGGCCATCTCCTTTCGTGGCCGGTGTAGTTGGGTTACCTTCTTTACTGACTACCATCATTCAATAGATTGTTGTTGGTCGCCACTGGCTTCTAGCCCATAGGCTATGCAACCAGCATTTTTGCTCATCGGCTCACCACCGCTAATGCAGTTGTTGATCGTGTCATCATGAGAAATGGCATGTGGTCCATCTCTTCCCGCCGTGCGATTGTTGATGGTTTAGTCCTCGATCAACCGATTGTTGGCCTTATGTCTTATAGCTGATGACAATTTGGGGAGGGGCGCCAATCGATGACCTTTTGCCACACAGTTGTTGGTCGAACCCAAGTATCGGGGCGGTTGGACTTCCTTCCAACTGTTGTATATTGGTTTTGCACGCCAGCTTCGACCAATTCTTTTCCCGATCACCGGCCACAAATGGTCTGAACATCGTCGACTTGGAGCCATGGTTTTGGGTGTTAGTGTGTATATCCAAAATCCAATCATTTGATGATTCTATTTGGACATTGTGTCATGATACTACTAATTAAAGGCATTGCTCAATTATTATGTTTATGGATTATTTTGTTTTGTATCTAAACGTAATAACAACCTTAAAATAATGTATTCTAAAATGTTTTTAGTCAAGTATTAATTTGGGTTTAAGTTGAATTAATACAGTATGACTAGTATATGTAAGGATTCGTATAGAGATAGAGAATTCACATATGGGTACAAGATGGGATCTTGTGTACAGGATGTGACTTGCTATAAGAACGCTCAATTGGATGCTATATGAAATTATGAATGTCATATACATTTCTTATGTGGTTATTGTATAGCTAGTCCTTTAACTAAGATCATGGAGTTTCCTTTTTGTGAATGGTGTACTTTGATAACTGATTTTAATCATCACATAGCTGGGAGACAAAATGGTTGTTGGGTATATCACATATCATTTAGAATTACTAGCATGAATCAAGATAAGATTTGTTCCTCTTGTATGACGAGAGTAATATCCCTAGGCCCCTCGATTGAATAACACACAGGAAGTGCATGCATACTCAAATGATCAGTATACGATACTGTTAATCAATATAGGATACTAATATATATGTCTTATCAGTATATTCTGGAATCGAGAAACTAAGGATCGGACATAACAAGGATTGCACATTTGTGCCTTGTGTTCGATCTGGATATTTGAACAAAGGGACATAAATTTGTACACTGATAATGATCACACAGTTTATTGATTGGTTGTATCACCAAACTTTGTCATTTAGGTAAAGATGTCTGAATAAGGAGAATAAATAACTAAAAGAGTTTAATTATTTTGTCTTATTTGTATCTTATTTCATACGATTTTATGGAATCAAATTCTAGTTGACTTGATTGACAAGTATAGATAGTATTGACAAATGTAGATGGGATTGACAAGTAGTTTATGCCTGTATAAAGGAAAAGCAATCATTTAGAATATATGAGATATTCTAAAAGGTTGTTTCCTATGCACCAACACACCGCCACTAGAATGGTATCAAAGACATTTTCGTTATCTTAAGAGCACTACGAATATGGGTTTGTTTTGTCCCTATATGTCATCGAGTGGGGATGCCCCAACCGGTACTCCAAACAATGCAAACCTTGTCGGATACACCAATCCAAGTTACTTATCAGACCTTCATAGGTGAAGTTTGCAATATGGTTATGTCTTTACCTTTGGGAACACGGTGATATCTTGGAGGTCTCGTAAACAGAATCCTGTTGCTCTTTCAACGAACCACTCTAAGCTAGTCACACTCCATGAGGCGATAGAGAATGTGTATGCCTGGGAGAAGTTATTGACCATATCAGAAGTTCATATGATTTAGCTTATGATCCCGATGAAGCATTTGTCATTTATGAGGACAACACCGTTGTTATTGATCAAGCGAAACATAGTTACAGTAAAGGGGATACCACTAAACCCATCTCGCCAAAGTTGTTTTTTACACATAAACAACAAGTGCTTCAAAAGAATGTAGTACAACATGTTGGATCAGAAGATAATCATGCAGACTTGTTCACCAAGTCACTACCAAAGTATTCATTCCAAAAACATGTCAAAGCAATTGGACTTATAAAGATTCTAAGCTACCTAAATGACATATATCATGCACAATGTTGTGTGCAAGTGAGGATTGCATCATGATATATGTTTAACACCATGTTGTGTGAATCTTTACGTATACTTACCATCATAGTGTACGCATGTGAGGGGAGCATCACATTGAATGCTTGTGTACTGTTTTTATTTACAGTTCAATGGTTTGTCCCATTGGGTTATATTGACAAAGTTTTTTTAACGAGACACAAACTTGATCTTGTTCTTACTAAGTAGTACCGAAATCAAGGGGAGTATCTAGTAACATACTTGTAACCATTGTGCACTCTTTTGTCCTTCGATTATAGTTTTTTTCCCATTGGTTTTTATCTACAAGGTTTTAATAAGACATACCATGTATGGTTATTTCTCTCACTACTACCGACTCTTGTGTACTCTTTTTGTCCACCAATCAATTTTTTTGTCAACGGGTTTTCTTGGCAAGGTTTTAATGAGGCACGTATTCCCTAGTCAGTTGGCCCATAACTTGTATAGGTTTAGACTCATACATTTATCTCATTGCATGAAAAGCTCAAGACATCCAGATCGTACTCTTTTTCCTTCGACTAGTGTATTCTCCGACAAGGTTTTAACAAGGCGAAAGTTTGATAGATTGTTTGAAGATACAAGGCATAGAAGTGCAAGTGTGATTTGGTGTAAATCAGGGTGGGGGTGTTGTAACTCATAATTTAATGGTATTGAGTGTCATATGTTTAACACCACAATGATAAATTTTATGTATGAGTTAATAGGCTTATGTAACTGTCAATATTCATTTATGTCTTGGCTCATGTAACATCCAATTTCTAATATGCCCAATTATTTGCTAAGTATATTTAATTTTTGGGTTAAAGAGAACTTATGATTTAGTGGGAGTATAGGTTTGAAATTTTAGGATTATACTTCTTAGGAGTATATTAGAGGATAGGAAAAAAATTTACGTCAAATAGATATGTAAAATTGATTTTCTTGGGAGATATTTTCTGAAATATTTTTGTGGGATGTTATAGATTATCTCTTTATGAACGTGTAGGCGAAAACCTCATAGAAAACGGAGATCCGAGCGAAAAGTTATGAATAATTTAAGTGTTGATGGTCAAAATGGGTACCTAGCCGGGCCAACCTGGCCCAACTCGAGTTTTAGCATTATAAATTGGAGTTTTGGCCCATTTTTCATGTCATCTAAGTCCAGAACTCACACACACACTAGAGGTGCGATTTTCACACACATAAGCTTGATTCAACTCAAATCAAAGAGGAACTACAAGATCTTTGAATGATTTGATCATCAAGTAAGGTATAATCCATTCTTTGCACTTGTTCTTGGTTGACATTCTTGTTATATGGATTGCATGTTGAGTTAAAGTTAGGGTTTCATATGGGTTGGATCTTAAGTGTATAAAATGAGTGCATTTTAGTGTTTATGGCATGAAATGGTCATTAGATTCAAGAGATTATCGAGATTTATGCAAGTTCATCATATGAACTTTGACTTGATTAAGTCAATGATTTGGGAGATRAWRTAAMKGATAAAATAAAGGTTGGATTTTGGTTGTTTATGTCAAATAAGTTATATTAAGTTGAAATTCAGAAGTTGGAATAATTTGGAATCGAAATGGTTTGAGAAAAATGTATGAAAATGAGAATTTCGACTTAAGAATGCATTGAAAGTGTGCAGACTTTGAAAATCTGTATAAAATCGTAGAAAAATCCAAATGAGGTGAGGCCAATTTCCTTGGTTAGATATTTGAGTCTAGTTTATTTCTTATTATCAAGGCATGAATCCAAGTTTAAAATGGGCAAAACAGTTCTGCATGCAGCAGCTGTACATAGAAATTTAGGTAAAATGTTCAAATAGGATATGTGTATATCATGAGTTTCTTATATTGGTTGCTTATGAGATTTTGTACATTTACTCAATGGGGTAATTAGGACATGTTTTGATAATTTGGGAAGCAATCTAAGTGTGGTAGATTGGACTTGCTTTGTGAGCTCAATTCGGAGCTTTTCGGTATTATACGGTTGCCCGGTGAGTTATWTAGTTAATTGTTACATATTGATTTGAACATATATATTTCATATGAATGTTTTGGTCTTGAATGGAGTCACAAGATCTTAATTTGTCTTTGATTCCATCTCTTGAGTCGATTCCATAATACTATCTCGGTACATCGGTTTGCTTTCCGGATTCAGACTTGTTTGTTTTGTTCCTTGAGTTGTACGCCATAGTACGGGTACTACTTCGTGTGGCACGCCGGAAGTTTATGGCGAAGTCAAGATCCCGGGTTGGACGGGTGAGACTTTCTGCGATTGTGAATACTCATTGCTCAGAAAGGAGGAAGAGCAATGAGTAGGGAACATTGGCACATACCCGGTAGAGGAAGGCGGGCAGTGCGAGGTTTCCCGTAATGTATGATTCCGACTCAGACTTTGGCATGAGCCCGGAACGTGAAGGACGGGGGGATGCACTGTCCTCGTTATGTATACCGATTCGATCTCTTGGTTCTTGATATTTATTGGTATTCTAACGTTGCTGAATATATTTGGTTGTTGATCATGTCTCCTTGTTGTATTGAGCATCAATGATATGGTATACTATGGTGATTTGAATATGGAATCCTATGATCTTAGCATCTGGTACGTAATTGTTCACTCTGTTTCTTATAAGTCTCGGTTTGCATCTGGATGATGTCTTGAACTCTTTTATTGATAAGAATTTATTATGTATATTTACAAACATGTGCGATATTGATATGTAATATTTAACTATTTAACTCACTAAGCGTTGGCTTACCCTTTAAGTGGCAACCTCTCTCAGGAAAGAAGACGGACAAAAAGAAAGAACCTGTTGTTTGACTTGAAGATTTATCGGGGAACTTGAAGTTATCGATCTTGCTTTCGGGTAAATAGTAGTTTATATTTATAGTCTTGTCCCGTATTCTTTTGGCTACTTAATTCGGGTTGTAAGTAAAAATCCGTTATATCCGGTTTGGAATTGTGTTTTGGGTGGTTTTATCACTAAAATAGAACGGATATTTCGAGGTTTTTTTTCTAGAATTAATATCCCATATTTTGAGGTTAATTAATGTTATGCCCAGATTTGTGTGTTTCAAAGTGTTAGCCTCTGGTTCTTCATCGTCTCTGGACCATTGCATGGGCTCTGAACCATTGCATCGTCTCTGGACCATTACATAGGCTCTGGACCATTGCATCGTCTTTGGACCATTGCATCGTCTATGGACCATTGCATGGCCTCTGGTCATCCATTGCCTCTGGTCCAACCATTGCCTCTGGTCCAACCATTGCCTCTGGTTCATCCATTGTTTCTGGTCCAACCATTGCCTCTGGTCCTTCATAGTCTCACCTCTGGTCCATCCATTGCCTCTGGTCCATCCATTGCCTCTGTTCCTTCATAGCCTCGCCTCTGGTCTTCTTCCAGACTTAGCCATTTCAGCAGCCTCTGGTCCATTGCCTGTCTCTGGACCAATTCATTGCCTCTGGTCTTCTTCCAGACTTAGCCATTTCAGCAGCCTCTGGTCCATTG